>NW_019276321.1:0-838 GCF_002738345.1 Cucurbita maxima | reverse complement strand
TTTGAAGAACTCTGTTGACGGTTTTATGCACTCCGTTTCTTAGAAATAATATGATAAATCATCAAGCCTTATCATTCCTCACAAAACTTTCGAAAAACGACGATCGTGACTTGGTTTTTTTAGCACGTACTTCAAATTTCCCAGATTTGGGTTTCGGAAGTAGGGTTCGATTTGAAGAACTCTGTTGACGGTTTTATGCACTCCGTTTCTTAGAAATAATATGATAAATTATCAAGCCTTATCATTTCTCACAAAACTTTCGAAAAACGACGATCGTGACTCGGTTTTTTTAGCACGTACTTCAAATTTCCCAGATTTGGGTTTCCGAAGTAGGGTTCGATTTGAAGAACTCTGTTGACGGTTTTATGCACTCCGTTTCTTAGAAATAATATGATAAATCATCAAGCCTTATCATTCCTCACAAAACTTTCGAAAAACGACGATCGTGACTTGGTTTTTTTAGCACGTACTTCAAATTTCCCAGATTTGGGTTTCGGAAGTAGGGTTCGATTTGAAGAACTCTGTTGACGGTTTTATGCACTCTGTTTCTTAGAAATAATATGATAAATCATCAAGCCTTATCATTCCTCACAAAACATCCGAAAAACGATGATTGTGACTCGGTTTTTTTAGCACGTACTTCAAATTTCCCAGATTTGGGCTTCCGAAGTAGGGTTCGATTTGAAGAACTCTGTTTACGTTGTTATGCAATCCGTTTCTTAGAAATAATATGATAAATCATCAAGCCTTATCATTCCTCACAAAACTTTCGAAAAACGACGATCGTGACTTGGTTTTTTAAGCACGTACTTCAAATTTCCCAGATTTGGGTTTCGGA
>NW_019276320.1:0-1346 GCF_002738345.1 Cucurbita maxima | reverse complement strand
AGCCCTGAAAGGAGGTGGATTTGGTGGTGACCCCACATCGATTAGAGAAAATGAACAAGTGCCAGCAAGGACGCTGAGTCGTAAAGGGTGTGGAAACCTTTCCCTAGCAGACGTCTTTTAAAGACTTGAGGGAAAGTTGATGCTTTAAATAGAGGTAGAAGCTGGTGGGCACGTGACACTCGAAAAACAAGAGATATACAAATAATCGAGACCATATCTGAATGTATTGTTTGTGCACTTTCATTTTCGGTAACTCAATCGTAGGAATTCTAAAATTAATAAATAAATATATATATAATATCCCAATAAAACCTTTTTAGGTTTGGAATGGACATATGAAGGGGCCCATTTGAACTACTCGATGCTAGTCAAGAAAATGGGTGGATTATTTGTATGGGCCACTTCATGACTATAATTGAGCCAAAATGGGCTTTGCTTTATTAATTTTTTTTTTTAAATAATTGAGATAATAATTGAGAGAGTGAATGGTTATACATTTAATTATTGAAGCATGATATTATTAAAGTATATTTAAATAAATATGAACACATAAAATATGTATTTTGAGATATTCAATAATTATTTATTCTTATTTTTCTAAATAAATAAATAAATGTACGTTATAATATTTATAGCTATTGTTCTTATGCATTTTGAAATCCATAAATAAATAAAAATAAAAAAAACATGAAACTTTGTTATTTATATAAAAATACTTATATTTTTTTTCAATATTTTCAATATTACCGACTTTTTTTTTATAAATATTACAAAAAAAAAAAAAAAAATCAAATGTTTATTTTTTAATTTATTTTTATCAAAATTTACCATTTAAAGAAAAGCAACAAAAACGTCATCGTTTTGTCCTTTACTTATATTCATTAAATGTCGCAAGAAGACTCATATTTTCATATGGAAATAAATTAAAATATTAACTAAAGTTTAATATAAATATAATAAGGTTGAAATTTCATATTTTTCTTTAATAAAAATAATTATAATAGTACTTTAATATATATATAACTTTGTTTGAAATTTCATATTTTTCTTTAATAAAAATAATTATAATAGTACTTTAATATATATATAACTTTGTTTATTTAAGGAAATCTGCTCGTTTTAATTCTCTGTTTAAACTAGACTTTCCATTTATTTCGGGTCTGAACATCTCTAATTTATAGATTTTAAAAAATAAAATAAAATAAAAATAGTTACGACATGACGTTTCAGGAGGGAAATATCCAATAAAAGCTCAATTTCACCTTGCAACTGTGCGAGTTAGAAACTCAGTGAAAAAGAAAATGTCGTTTCTGTTTTCCTCTTCCCTCCATCTCTTACCGCCATCA
>NW_019276319.1:0-1346 GCF_002738345.1 Cucurbita maxima | reverse complement strand
TCAAGCCTTATCATTCCTCACAAAACTTTCGCAAAACGTCGACCGTGACTCGGTTTTTTTAGCACGTACTAAAACGTTCCCTGTTTGGGTTTCCGAAGAAGGGTTCGATTTGAAGAACTCTTTTACTATTTTATGCACTCCGTTTCTTAGAAATAATATTCTAAATCATCAAGCCTTATCATTCCTCACAAAACTTTCGCAAAACGTCGACCGTGACTCGGTTTTTTTAGCACGTACTAAAACCTTACCTGTTTGGGTTTCTAAAGAAGGGTTCGATTTGAAGAACTCTTTTACTGTTTTATGCACTCTGTTTCTCAGAAATAATATTCTAAATCATCAAGATTTATCATTCCTCACAAAACTTTCGCAAAACGTCGACCGTGACTCGGTTTTTTTAGCACGGACTGAAAACTTCTTTGTTTGGGCTTCCGAACAAGGGTTCGATTTGAAGAACTCTTTTACTCTTTTATGCACTCCGTTTCTAAGAAATAATATTCTAAATCATCAAGCCTTATCATTCCTCACAAAACTTTCGCAAAACGTCGACCGTGACTCGGTTTTTTTAGCACGGACTGAAAACTTCTTTGTTTGGGCTTCCGAACAAGGGTTCGATTTGAAGAACTCTTTTACTCTTTTATGCACTCCGTTTCTAAGAAATAATATTCTAAATCATCAAGCCTTATCATTCCTCACAAAACTTTCGCAAAACGTCGACCGTGACTCGATTTTTTTAGCACGTACTAAAACCTTCCCTGTTTGGGTTTCTGAAGAAGGGTTCGATTTGAAGAACTCTTTTATTGTTTTATGCACTCTGTTTCTCAGAAATAATATTCTAAATCATCAAGACTTATCATTCCTCACAAAACGTTCGAAAAACGACGACCGTGACTCGGTTTTTTTTGCAAGGACTGAAAACTTCTCTGTTTGGGTTTTCGAAGAAGGGTTCGATTTGAAGAACTCTTTTACTGTTTTATGCACTCCGTTTCTTAGAAATAATATTCTAAATCATCAAGCCTTATCATTCCTCACAAAACTTTCGAAAAACATTGACCGTGACTCGGTTTTTTTAGCACGGACTGACAACTTCCCTGTTTGGGTTTCCGAAGAAGGGTTCGATTTGAAGAACTCTTTTACTGTTTTATGCACTCCGTTTCTTAGAAATAATATTCTAAATCATCAAGCCTTATCATTCCTCACAAAACTTTTTAAAAACGTCGAACGTGACTCGGTTTTTTTACCACGTACTAAAATCTTCTCTGTTTGGGTTTCCGAAGAAGGGTTCGATTTGAAGAACTCTTTTACTATTTTATGCAGTTTGTTTCTTAGAAGTAATATTCTAAATCATC
>NW_019276318.1:0-1347 GCF_002738345.1 Cucurbita maxima | reverse complement strand
TGGGTTTCCGAAGTAGGGTTCGATTTGAAGCACACTTTTACTGTTTCATGCACTCTGTTTCTTCGAAATTCTATTCTAAATCATCGAGCCTAATCATTCCCCCGAAAACTTCCAAAAAACGTCGACTATGACTCGGTTTTTTTAGCACGTACTTCAAACGTCCCAGATTTGGGTTTCCGAAGTAGGGTTCGATTTGAAGCACACTTTTACTGTTTTATGCACTCCGTTTCTTGGAAATTGTATTCTAAATCATCGAGCCTAATCATTCCCCCGAAAACTTCCAAAAAACGTCGACTGTGACTCGGTTTTTTTAGCACGTACTTCAAACGTCCCAGATTTGGGTTTCCAAAGTAGGGTTCGATTTGAAGCACACTTTTACTGTTTTATGCACTCCGTTTCTTGGAAATTGTATTCTAAATCATCGAGCCTAATCATTCCCCCCAAAACTTCCAAAAAACGTCGACCGTGACTCGGTTTTTTTTAGCACGTACTTCAAACGTCCTAGATTTGGGTTTCCGAAGTAGGGTTCGATTTGAAGCACACTTTTACTGTTTTATGCACTCCATTTCTTGGAAATTGTATTCTAAATCATCAAGCCTAATCATTCCCCCGAAAACTTCCAAAAAACGTCGATCGTGATTCGGTTTTTTTAGCACGTACTTCAAACGTCCCAGATTTGGGTTTCCGAAGTAGGGTTCGATTTGAAGCACACTTTTACTGTTTCATGCACTCCGTTTCTTCGAAATTCTATTCTAAATCATCGAGCCTAATCATTCCCCCGAAAACTTCCAAAAAACGTCGACTGTGACTCGGTTTTTTTAGCACGTACTTCAAACGTCTCAGATTTGGGTTTCCGAAGTAGTGTTCGATTTGAAGCACACTTTTACTGTTTCATGCACTCCGTTTCTTCGAAATTCTATTCTAAATCGTGTTCGATTTGAAGCACACTTTTACTGTTTCATGCACTCCGTTTCTTCGAAATTCTATTCTAAATCATCCAGCCTAATCATTCCCCCGAAAACTTCCAAAAAACGTCGACTGTGACTTGGTTTTTTTAGCACGTACTTCAAACGTCTCAGATTTGGGTTTCCGAAGTAGGGTTCGATTTGAAGCACACTTTTACTGTTTCATGCACTCCGTTTCTTCGAAATTCTATTCTAAATCATCGAGCCTAATCATTCCCCCCAAAACTTCCAAAAAACGTCGACCGTGACTCGGTTTTTTTTTGCACGTACTTCAAACGTCCTAGATTTGGGTTTCCGAAGTAGGGTTCGATTTGAAGCACACTTTTACTGTTTTATGCACTCCGTTTCTTGGAAATTCTATTCTAAATCATCAAGCCTAATC
>NW_019276317.1:821-1347 GCF_002738345.1 Cucurbita maxima | reverse complement strand
AATAAAATAAACTAATTAACTATAACCAAATTAATATCGGTTTAATAAAAAAAGGAAGACTTCTACCTCTTCAAATATGACATCAAGTGAAACTAAATCAAAACATTTTTGTTTTTCTATTTATTTTCGTCTATACCCTTAAATGTGCTTTAGTTTTTTTTTTTTTTATTATTATTATTATTTTTTATATATGTTTGTTTTGAGAGAAACTGCATTGTTATTTTAGATTTTAGGAAAGGAATGGTGAGACATAAAAGGAGAGAGGTGGCAATTAAGTTTTTTTTTTTTTCTATGCAGACAGACTGGTCATTCTACCATTGAGCTAAGTTTTGAAGAAAGTTATTTGGGGAAGGAAACGTGAGAAATTGGTGGAAAGAGAAGGATGGTTTTTTCTTTTTCTTTTTTTTTTAATTTTTTTTATTATTTATTTATTTATTAGGCTATAGGTTCTGTGGAGAATTTTTGAAGAGATCTCAGCAAGGATTAACTTTGACTATTTTTTTAATTTTTCTTTAGTTCCTTAGAT
>NW_019276317.1:0-664 GCF_002738345.1 Cucurbita maxima | reverse complement strand
TCTTGTCATGAAGGTGGATCATCTCATGAGATAGAACATAGAACAGTAGAGACCTTAGTGTAATACATCTTTATAGACCCTAACTAAACTTGCTACTATCACGAGGCTTCATAATAAATTTAAAGGAAGGCTTTCAGGAGATGTTGCTGGATTTGGGCTAGTTGGGACACGCCTTTCATAATAAATTTAAAGGAAGGCTTTCAGGAGATGTTGCTGGATTTGGGCTAGTTGGGACACGCCTCTTCGTGCCTAGACCCAATGGAGGCGTTTCGGGAGATGTTGCTGGATTTGGTCCAGTTGGAACACGCCTTTTGGTGCCTAAACTTGAGGTAGGGCTTTCAGGAGATGTTGCTGGATTTGGGCCAGTTGGTACAGATCTCTTAGTGCTTAGACCCAATGGTGGCATTTCAGGAAATGTTGCTGGATTTGGTCCAGTTGGGACACGCCTTTTGGTGTCTAAACTTGAGGGAGGGCTTTCCGATGATGTTGCTGAATTTGGGCCAGTTGGGACATGGCTCTTCATGCCTAGACCCAATAGAGTCGTTTCGGGAGATGTTGCTGGATTTGATCCAGTTGGGATATGCCTTTTGGTTCCTAAACTTGAGGGAGAGCTTTCAGGAGATGTTGCTGGATTTGGGCAAGTGGGTACACGCCACTTAGTGCC
>NW_019276316.1:1071-1347 GCF_002738345.1 Cucurbita maxima | reverse complement strand
CATAAAACAGTAAAAGAGTTCTTTAACTAGAACCCTTCTTCAGAAACCCAAACAGGGAAGTTGTTAGTACGTGCTAAAAAATCCGAGTCACAGTCGACGTTTGTCCAAATTTTTGGGAGGAATGATATGGCTTGATGATTTAGAATATTATTTCTAAGAAACGGAGTGCATAAAACAGTAAAAGAGTTCTTCAAATCGAATCATTCTTTAAAAACCCAAACAAGGAAGTTTTTAGTACGTGCTAAAAAAACCGACTCACGGTCGACGTTTTTCGAA
>NW_019276316.1:0-919 GCF_002738345.1 Cucurbita maxima | reverse complement strand
GTCGACGTTTGTCGAAATTTTTGGTAGGAATGATAAGGCTTGATGATTTAGAATATTATTTCTAAGAAACAGAGTGCATAAAACAGTAAAAGAGATCTTCAAATCGAACCTTTCTTTTGAAACCCAAACAGGGAAGTTTTTAGTACGTCCTAAAAAAGCCGAGTCACGATCAACGTTTTTCCAATTTTTCTGATGAATGATAAGGCTTGATGATTTAGAATATTATTTCTAAGAAACGGAGTACATAAAATGTTAGATAAAACCTGTTTTACCGTTTTTCTTATTCACACGATTTCAGAAAATCGTGAGTTTGACCATTTGACAAATCACGTCGAATGGATCACCCGAGTTTTAGAAGGAAGTGGCACAGATTTAGTTGGCCACTCTCCAGCCAATTTTAGAATTCCTTTTTACTTTAAATAGGAAGATTTATTCACAAAATAAAACAACCTCAACGCAGTCAAATTCAGAGTTATTTTTTCTCTCTCCTTTTTGTTACGCATTTTCTGAATTTCCTCTCACCGAAATTCTGTGAAAACCAACAAGTGGTATCAGAGCCAAGTTGAAGATCGGTGTATATCATTGCAGAGGAGCCAACCTATCAACAAACAAGTTGAATAGCTCAAGTGGTTAGAGCTTTGACCAAATATCCCACAGGTCTCAGGTTCGAGTAGAAGAAAATGCAAAGTGTAAAAACACACACATCGTGGGGCCCATCTCGGGCCGGCTCACTCTCTCCTCCACGTCCTCGCCGTGTGCCGACATCTCCATCACCGCCGCCACGAAGAGGCTGACGCCGTGATGACGGGCGTCAAGTTATCGTTGAGCGAGTGATCAGGGAGACAACGACTGCCGTCGTTCAGTATCCAATATTGACAAAGTCCAATTATAACGAATGGATCTTGTTGATGCGCGTCAA
>NW_019276315.1:0-1347 GCF_002738345.1 Cucurbita maxima | reverse complement strand
GATGATGTAGAATATTATTTCTAAGAAACGGAGTGCATAAAAAACTAAAAGAGTTCTTCAAATCGAACCCTTCTTCGGAAACCCAAACAGGGAAGTTTTTAGTACGTGATAAAACAAGCGAGTCACGATCGACGTTTGTCAAAAGTTTTGTGAGGAATGATATGGCTTGATGATGTAGAATATTATTTCTAAGAAACGGAGTGCATAAAACAGTAAAAGAGTTCTTCAAATCGAACCCTTCTTCGGAAACCCAAACAGGGAAGTTTTTAGTACGTGATAAAAAAACCGAGTCACGGTCGACGTTTGACAAAAGTTTTGTGAGGAATGATAAGGCTTGATGATGTAGAATATTATTTCTAAGAAACGGAGTGCATAAAAGGGTAAAAGAGTACTTCAAATCGAACCCTTCTTCGGAAACCCAAACAGGGAAGTTTTTAGTACGTGATAAAAAAACCGAGTCACGGTCGACGTTTGTCAAAAGTTTTGTGAGGAATGATATGGCTAAATGATGTAGAATATTATTTCTAAGAAACGGAGTGCATAAAAAAGTAAAAGAGTTCTTCAAATCGAACCCTTCTTCGGAAACCCAAACAGGGATGTTTTTAGTACGTGATAAAAAAACCGAGTAACGTTCGACGTTTGTCAAAAGTTTTGTGAGGAATGATATGGCTTGATGATGTAGAATATTATTTCTAAGAAACGGAGTGCATAAAACAGTAAAAGAGTTCTTCAAATCGAACCCTTCTTCGGAAACCCAAACTGGGAAGTTTTTAGTACGTGATAAAAAAACCGAGTCACGGTCGACGTTTGTCAAAAGTTTTGTGAGGAATGATATGGCTAGATGATGTAGAATATTATTTATAAGAAACGGAGTGCATAAAACAGTAAAAGAGTTCTTCAAATCGAACCCTTCTTCGGAAACCCAAACTGAGATGTTTTTAGTACGTGATAAAAAAACCGAGTCACGAACTACTTTTTTCGAAAGTTTTGTGAGGAATAATAAGGCTTGATGATTTAAAATATTATTTCTAAGAAACGGCGTGCATAAAAGAGTAAAAGAGTTCTTCAAATCGAACACTTCTTCGGAAACCCAAACAGGGAAGTTTTTAGTACGTGATAAAAAAACCGAGTCACGGTCGAGGTTTGTAAAAAGTTTTGTGAGGAATGATATGGCTTGATGATTTAGAATATTATTTCTAAGAAACGGAGTGCATAAAAGGGTAAAAGAGTTCTTCAAATCGAACTCTTCTTCGGAAACCCAAACAAGGAAGTTTTTAGTACGTGCTAAAAAAACCGAGTCACGGTCGACGTTTGTCAAAAGTTTTGTGAGGAATGATATGGCTTGAT
>NW_019276314.1:0-1347 GCF_002738345.1 Cucurbita maxima | reverse complement strand
CGAGGTTCACGAAAATTTTCTCTGGAATGATCAAGCCTCATGGTTTAGAATAGAACTTTGAAGGGAAGGAGTGTATAAAACAATAAAAAGGTGCCTAAAATCGAAACCCTAATTTGCAAACCCAAATGCGGGACGTTATAAAAACACAGGGCAACGGTCGGGGTTTTTCAAAATTTGTTTGGGGAATGATCAAGCCTCATAATTTGCAATAGAATTTCGGCCAAAGGGAGTGTATAAAACTGTTAAAAGGTGCTTAAAATTGAAACCCTAAAATGGGAAGTTTGAAACACGTGCAAAAAATAACAGAGTAACGATCGAGGATCACGAAAATTTTGTCGGGAATCATCAAGCCTCATTGTTTACAATAGAACTTTGAAGGGAAGGAGTGTATAAAACAATAAAAAGGTGGCTAAAATCGAAACCCTAATTTGTAAACCCAAATGCGGGACGTTATAAAAGCACAGGGCAACGGTCGGAGTTTTTCAAAATTTGTTTGGGGAATGATCAAGCCTCATTATTTACGATAGAATGTCGGAGGAAGGGAGTGTATAAAACTGTTAAAAGGTGCTTAAAATTGAAGCCCTAAAATGCAAAGTTTGAAGCACGTGCTAAGAAAAATAGAGTGACGATTGAGGTTCACAAAAATTTTGTTGAGAATGATCAAGCCTCGTGGTTTACAAAAGAACTTTGAAGGGTAGGAGTGTATAAAACAATAAAAAGGTGCCTAAAATCGAAACCCTACTTTTCTAACCCAAATTCGGGACGTTATAAAAACCCTCGGCAACGGTTGGAGTTTTCAAAATTTGTTTGGGAAATGATCAAGCCTCATGATTTACAATAGAATGTCGGAGGAAGGGAGTGTATAAAACTGTAAAAAGGTGACTAAAATCGAAACCCTAATTTGCAAACCAAAATCTGGGACGTTATAAAAACCCTTGGCAAAGGTCGGGGTTTTTCAAAATTTGTTTGGGGAATGATCTAGCCTCATGATTTACAATAGAATGTCGGCGAAAGGGAGTGTATAAAACTGTTCAAATGTGTTTAAAATTGAAATCCTAAAATGGGAAGTTTGAACGACGTGCTAAAAATAACAGAGTAACGATCGAGGTTCACAAAAATTTTGTTAGGAATGATTCAGCCTCATGGTTTACAATAGAACTTTGAAGGGAAGGAGTGCATAAAACAATAGAAAGGTTCCTAAAATCGAAACCCTAATTTGCAAACCCAAATCCTGGACGTTATAAAAACACAGGGCAACGGTCGGAGTTTTTCAAAATTTGTTTGAGGAATGATCAAGTCTCATGATTTGCAATAGAATTTCGGTGAAAGGGAGTGTATAAAACTGTT
>NW_019276313.1:0-1214 GCF_002738345.1 Cucurbita maxima | reverse complement strand
AAGGCTCGTCTTGTTGTCAAAGGTTATACTCAGGTTCCTGGTCTTGACTACACTGACGCTTTCAGTCCGGTTTTCAAAGCTACCACTATCACATGTTGTGCTTTGTATTGCAGTCACAAATAAATTTCCTCTTCGACAACTTGATGTCAAGAATGCTTTTCTCAATGGAACTCTTATTGAACGTGTTCATATGAAACAATCTCCTGGGTATATTGATCATTGATTTTCCACTCATGTTTGTCTATTAAAGAAAGCCCACTATGGCTTAAAGCATGCTCCTCGCGCCTGGNAGCATTTTAGCTCATTTCTTCTCACACTTGATTTTTCTTGCAGTCATGCTGACACGTCCCTTTTTGTCTTTCATCAGCAATCTAACCTTATCTATTTGCTTCGTTATGTTGATGACATTATTGTTACCAGCAACAATGCATCTTTTATTGACAGTTTTACTCGCAAGCTTCATTCTGAGTTTGCTACAAAAAATTTGGGTTCTTTCAGTTACTTTCTTAGTCTTGAAGTTTCACCCACTCCTGATGTTCTATTATTAGTCAGTTAAAATATGTTCGAGATATTCTTACTTGTGCTCAGTTGCTCGATAGCAAACTAGTCTACACTTCCATGGTTGTTTCTCAACATCTGACTGCTAATGGTTCTTCTTTCTCTTATCCTACACTCATAGATCTCTTGTTGGCGCCCTTCAGTACTTGACTATTACACGTCTAGATGTTGCTTTTAATGTCAATTATGTTAGCCAATTCTTGCATGCCCCTAATGTAGATCACTTTCTTGCTGTCAAATGTATTCTTCGCTATGTCAAAGGAACACTCCACTCTAGTCTTACATTTCGTCCATCCACTATTCCTAGTACGCTAGTCGTTTATTCGACAGCTGACTGGGCTAGTTGTCCTGATACTCGTCGCTCTACATCTGACTATTCTATTTATCTGGGTAATAATCACGTTTCTTGGAGTGCCAAAAAGCAATCTACTGTCTCACGCTTCAGCTGAGAATCTAAGTATCGTGCTCTTGTCACCATTGCTGAACCTCTTTAGGGTACACATCTTTTGCATGACCTCAAGATCTTTAATTCACAGCAGCCCTTGCTCTTATGTGACAACAAAAGTGCTATTTTTTTTTTTAGCTGTTATCTCGTTTCTCACAAGCGGGCTAAACATGTTGAAGTAGATTATCATTTCCTTCGAGAACTTGTTATA
>NW_019276312.1:0-1349 GCF_002738345.1 Cucurbita maxima | reverse complement strand
CCGAAGAAAGGTTGATTTAAAGTACTCTTTGACTGTTTTATGCACTCCGTTTCTTAGAAATAATATTCTAAACTATCAAGCCTTATCAATCCTCACAAATCTTACGAAAAATGTCGACTGTGACTCGGTTGTTTTAGCACGTACTAACAACATCCCTGTTCGGTTTTCCGAAGAAGGGTTCGGTTTGACGAACTCTTTTACTGTTTTATGCACTCCGTTTCTTAGAAATAATATTCTAAATCATCAAGCCTTATCATTCCTCACAAAACTTTCGAAAAACGATGACTGTGACTCGGTTTTTTTCGCACGGACTTAAAACTTCCCTATTTGGGATTCCGAAGAAGGGTTCGATTTGAAGAACTTTTTTACTGTTTTATGCTCACCGTTTCTTAGAAATAATATTCTAAATCATCAAGCCTTATCATTCCTCACAAAACTTTCGAAAAACGATGACTGTGACTCGGTTTTTTTCGCACGGACTTAAAACTTCCCTATTTGGGATTCCGAAGAAGGGTTCGATTTGAAGAACTTTTTTACTGTTTTATGCTCACCGTTTCTTAGAAATAATATTCTAAATCATCAAGCCTTATCATTCCTCACAAAACTTTCGAAAAACGTCGATCGTGACTCGGTTTTTTAAGCACGTACTAAAAACTTCCCTTTTCGGGTTTCCGAAGAAGTGTTCGATTTGACGAACTCTTTTACTGTTTTATGCACTCCGTTTCTTAGAAATAATATTCTAAATCATCAAGCCTTATCATTCCACACAAAACTTTCGAAAAATGTCGACCGTGACTCGGTTTTTTTATCACGTACTAACAACTTCCCTGTTTGGGTTTCCGAAGAAAGGTTGATTTAAAGTACTCTTTGACCGTTTTATGCACTCCGTTTCTTAGAAATAATATTCTAAATCATTAAGCCTTATCATTCCTCACAAAACTTTCGAAAAACGTCGACCGTGACTCGGTTTTTTTATCACGTACTAACAACTTCCCTGTTTGGGTTTCCGAAGAAAGGTTGATTTAAAGTACTCTTTGACCGTTTTATGCACTCCGTTTCTTAGAAATAATATTCTAAATCATTAAGCCTTATCATTCCTCACAAAACTTTCGAAAACCGTCGTTCGTGACTCGGTTTTTTTAGCACGTACTAAAAACTTCCCTTTTCGGGTTTCCGAAGAAGGGTTCGATTTGACGAACTATTTTACTGTTTTATGCACTCCGTTTCTTAGAAATAATATTCTAAATCATCAATCCTTATCATTCCTCACAAAAATTTCGACAAACGTCGATCGTGAATCGGTTTTTTAACACGTACTAAAAACTTCCCTCTTTGGGTTTCCGAAAAAG
>NW_019276311.1:0-1349 GCF_002738345.1 Cucurbita maxima | reverse complement strand
ACACTCCGTTTCTTTGACATTCTATTCTAAATCATCAAGACTAAACTAAACATTCCCAACAAAAGTTTCGAGAAACGTCGACAATGACACAGTTTTTTTAGCACGTACTTCTAACTAACCAGGTTAGAGAATCGATTTAAAGCACTCTTTTACTGTTTTATGCGCTCCATTTCTTCAAAATTCTATTCTAAATCATTATTCCTGATCACTCCGAGCAGGAATTTCGAAAAACGCCGACCGCTACTCAGTTTTTTTATCACGTGGTTCAAACTTCCTGGATTAGGGTTCACAAATTAGGGTTTCGATTTTAAGTACTATTTTTCTACACTCCGTTTCTTTGACATTCTATTCTTAATCATCAAGACTAAACTAAACATTCCCAACAAAAGTTTCGAGAAACGTCGACCTTGACACAGTTTTTTTAGCACGTACTTCAAAGTAATCAGGTTAGGGAATCGATTTAAAGCACTCTTTTTGACACAGTTTTTTTAGCACGTACTTCAAAGTAATCAGGTTAGGGAATCGATTTAAAGCACTCTTTTACTGTTAGTTTTTTTAGCACGTACTTCAAAGTAATCAGGTTAGGGAATCGATTTAAAGCACTCTTTTACTGTTTTATGCACTCCATTTCTTCAAAATTCTATTCTAAATCATTATTCCCGATCACTCAGAGCACGAATTTCGAAAAACGCTGACCGCTACTCAGTTTTTTTATCACGTGGTTCAAACTTCTTGGATTAGGGTTCAGAAATTAGGGTTTNTCGATTTTAAGTACTATTTTTCTACACTCCGTTTCTTTGACATTCTATTCTAAATCATCAAGACTAAACTAAACATTCCCAACAAAAGTTTCGAGAAACGTCGACCGTGACACAGTTTTTTTAGCACGAACTTCAAAGTAACCAGGTTAGGGAATCGATTTAAAGCACTCTTTTACTGTTTTATGCGCTCCATTTCTTCAAAATTCTATTCTAAATCATTATTCCCGATCACTCCGAGCAGGAATTTCGAAAAACGCCGACCGCTACTCAGTTTTTTTATCACGTGGTTCAAACTTCCTGGATTAGGGTTCACAAATTAGGGTTTCGATTTCAAGTACTATTTTTCTACACTCCGTTTCTTTGACATTCTATTCTAAATCATCAAGACTAAACTAAACATTCCCAACAAAAGTTTCGAGAAACGTCGACCGTGACACAGTTTTTTTAGCACGTACTTCAAAGTAACCAGGTTAGGGAATCGATTTAAAGCACTCTTTTACGTTTTTATGCACTCCATTTCTTCAAAATTCTATTCTAAATCATTATTCCCGATCACTCCGAGCAGGAATTTCGAAAAACGCCGACCGC
>NW_019276310.1:0-1350 GCF_002738345.1 Cucurbita maxima | reverse complement strand
ACTCTTGTTATTTTCTTCCACTACAAACCTTCTAGCCTCGTGCACTTTTTTTTCATTAACATCCTTAATTGAAATTAGAATTGAAGGAAACATTTCTCCACAACTTATTATGGAACACCTTCGATAGCCAGTTTCAACAGATTTACTTTGTCGAGGAATACTTGAAAATTCGATATTTATAGTTGAACGCTACTTAAATTGATGAAGTGAAATCTTACAATAGAGTAACATAAATCATTTGTCTATTAGAAGGGAGCTTGAAATTAAATTCTTTATAGTTGGGACAAGGGATGTTTTAGTCCAACCAAGTATACTTTTTAATTTTAAAATAAATAATTTTTTTAGTTTAAAATAAATTGATTTTTTAGTTTTAATTTTATTCCGAATAAATTAATTTTGATGTGATGTTATGTATTTTAATAAAATTAACATTAACTTAATCAACAAAAATTTGTATTTTTTTTTTTTAAATTATAAGCTAAATTAATAAAAATATCATTGAAATTTGCACTTTATCTAAAAAAAATTACTCATAATTTTTTTTTTAAAAAAATACTGTTGAATTTTCAAAAAAAAAAAAAAAAGCGTGAAAACTACTCTTTTAACTTTCAAAAGTGTTTAAAAAAAGATAGATGAGGAGAAAATTGTGTTCATGGGGAGAAAATTGAAGGTTATTTTAGGGGAAGGTTTTCAAGATCAGTATAAGATCCTGAAAACATAACAAGAAGTAATATCCTAGCTTAAGGTCGCCATTAAGAACCTACTAGTAGGCTACTTACTATGTTTTACTCACTCCATGTTTATCATTTTTTTCAAGTAACTAAGAGTTGGTCGTGAATGAGAGCGGACTTTTGAGTGTGGGCCATATACTAACCTCTGTTTTTAATCTAGTATTTTTTTTCATCTTTTGAGTCTACTTCTTATTTTGTGTTTGTAATGAGTATGTTTATGTAACACCCCGAAAATGAAGGAAATTAGCTCCCATAAGAATAAGCCACTCATGAAAGACCCAAAGGATAGAAAGGAAAAATTTAAAGTATTAAGCAAGATTAAGGGACTTAGTCAAGTCACTCTGTGCCTAACAAGTGATTTCAAGGAGTTAAAGGCCTTTTGAAAAGGATTGGAAAGGAAAAAGTAAATGAAGAGGGCAAAAAAAAAAGTCATTTTTATCAATTATCAAGAATTTTTACGGATTTGTAATTCCTTATCTAGAAGGAATCTCTAGATTCAAAATAAGGGAAAAATGATAAAAAAGCGATTAGGAATTTGTAGAAAAATTATGGATTGTTCGAGAAAAATAATAATAAAATATTCAAAAAGTGGAATATTACCAAAATACCCCTGGAAGAA
>NW_019276309.1:0-1350 GCF_002738345.1 Cucurbita maxima | reverse complement strand
TGCCAATTTTAATCAATTCTTAAATTACATAGACAATAAAAGATCGATTTCATGTCTCTCCCATCTTTTCCATTAAGAGTTTTAATGGATTCTTGAATTACACACAACAAAAGACAAAAGGAATTCCTTATCTCTCATTGTTTACTTGTCTCTGTATTTATTCAATTTTTCTTAAATTTTGTTCACAATTATCTTTGACCAATTTTAAACAATTTTTAAATTATATTGAGAATAAAAGACAAAATTTCATCTCTAATTTTTTTACTTGGTGTTTCTCTCATTTTTTACTTTGTGTGTTTTTTTTATTTGGTTCACCCTTTATCTTTGGCCAATTTTAATCAATTCTTATTTCTTTTTCACTATTGTAATGTTGGATCTTCATTTTCTATAACCAATAAAATGATAACAAAAATCTAAATAATTGATACACTATAAAAGAGAAGAAATTATGAACTTTTCTATTGATCTCCTCTTGTTAAATTGGATCTACTTTTCTTTTTCTCTTTCAAGTAAATCAGACTATCTTGTTTAATTTTTTTACTAAATTTAAGGCAGAAATACTTTCATTTAAACTTTCATAAAACGTCACCTTCATCTTAAAACACAACCATTGACGTACGTGGTTTGAAAACACCTTTAAAAGACGACACAACAAAAGACTAAACAAAATAAATAAACATTTAAATTAAATACATCTCATTCTAACCTAAGTGTATGAAAATAAATACGACTACCATATGCATGTTTCACGGTCTCAAGTTGCGATGCCGTCGTCAACTGTACACGAATGTCTTGCCTTAACTTGAAACAGAAGTGGCTTAAGTATTTAAATAAATACTCGGTAAGTGATCCCACTATTGTGGCTTTAAATGCAAGAACATGTGAATGCAATGACATGACCTATCTTTTCAGTCTATTTTCCTTCGGTACTATTCTAACGGGTAACTTGGATGTGTACCATATACTCTATGCACAACCCATACGTGTGAGTATGGACTCACCAGTCAGTTCGCACACCACTGGGCCACTTTCCTTGTCGTGTGAGCATACTCTGGGAGCTACTTAAACTGGACACCGTTAGAATTAGTAACCATCACGTCAACATTAGGTTAAACATAATGTTTTTTTTCCTCCTTGACAGTCGTAGCATTATGATAAACATAATAAATATTTTTTTGCTTGGTCATCGTAGCATTATGATAACCATAATGATTGTTTTTCTACCTCGTAACGTACATGTCCGTACTATCGTGAAGGGTAAGGGGTATCCCCCAATGCACGAGCACACAATAATGCATGAGGTACCAACATTTTTCCATTTTCATTATCATTTAATACAACCCCGCTAGC
>NW_019276308.1:0-1283 GCF_002738345.1 Cucurbita maxima | reverse complement strand
TAGAAGCAAAGAACAAGTAGAATTAAACATTGAGAAGATGGTACTTTTTCTAATTTTTATAAACTTCCCGAATCATTAAATTTTTTATAGAATAATAATTACAAGGGGCTTAAAAAAGGAAGGCTCCTATCCGAGAAGACATTTCTGGCAGAAGATTCAAAAAAATCAAGAATGAAATTAGAGAAATTCTAGATGTTTCAATGGTAGTGGAAAATCCGTCTATAAATTATGAATAGGGTAGACTATTAAGAAATTCTAGATGTTTCAATGGTAGTGGAAAATCCGTCTATAAATTATGAATAGGGTAGACTATTAGGGGCAAGAATCAAGCTTAATCGAGTACCCAATCGAGAGATACAAGTTTTTTGTTTTGGGATATCGTGTTCATGGGTTTACCTCGAATTCGAGAACTAGTCCACTGTTCATTTCCAAACTTGTTCCTACACCATCTAAATAAGTTTACCCATTAGTTTGGTGAAGGAAAGAGGTCCTCAAAGTCCTAGTAGGTTTTCCCACGAATCAGTCCATGTTAGGTTACCCTGTAAGACCCAAAGGATAGAAAGGATCCCGTAAGAATAAGCCACAAACGAAATAGGAAATTAAAAAAAAAAAAATCGAAAGAAATAGAAAATTAGATCCCGTAAGAATAAGCCACTCATGAAAGACCCAAAGGATAGAAAGGAAAAAAATTAAAGTTTTAACCAAGAACAAGGGACTTAGTCAATCGAGTACCCTAACAAGTGATTTGAAGGATTGGAAAGGAAAAAGTAAATGAAAAAGGCAAAAAAGTCATTTTATCAATTATAAAAAATCTTTCCCGATTTGTAATTCCTTATGTAGAAGGAATCCCAAGATTCAAAAATAAGGGGGAAATGAACAAAAAACAATGAGGAATTTGTAGAAATATTATGGATTTTTCGAGAAAAATAATAATAAAATATTCGAAATGTGGAAAATTACCAAAATACCCCTGAATGGATAATTAGAGAAATGCCACTCCTATTACAATCAGAGCATCTACTGTGACCATCGGAGCAAAATCCATCAAACTCAAATCTCAACCGTTGGATCTCCTCCAAAATTTGATATGATCTCAATGAACACGCACGGATCATCACATCCAACGACTAGTATTCAAAGCCAAGGTCAGTAAGGATATGATCGGAGTTGATATCTCCGAAAAACTATCCAGAAAGTTCGATCTCTAAATAACGAAGATTTTAGAGCTCTCAATGTCGGTTTAGGCTCCTTCGATAAAGTCTGAAGTTGGAGAACCAATACGA
>NW_019276307.1:0-1351 GCF_002738345.1 Cucurbita maxima | reverse complement strand
TTCAAACGTCCCGGTTTTGGTGTTTACGAATCAGGGTTCGACCTTAAGCACTTTTTTACTGTAATATACACTCCGTTTGTTCTAAATACTATTCTAAATCATCATGCCTAATCATTCCCCAAAAAATTTTCTTCAAAAATCGACAGTAACTCGGTTTTTTTAGCACGTTCTTCAAACGTCCCGGTGCTGGTGTTTACGAATCAGGGTTCGACCTTAAGCACTTTTTTACTGTAATATACACTCCGTTTCTTCGAAATACTATTCTAAATCGTCATGCCTAATCCTTCCCCAAAAAAGTTTCTTAAAAAATCGACAGTAACTCAGTTTTTTTAGCACGTTCTTCAAACGTCCCGGTGCTGGTGTTTACGAATCAGGGTTTGACTTTAAGCACTTTTTTACTATAATATACACTCCGTTTCTTCGAAATACTATTCTAAATCGTCATGCCTAATCCTTCCCCAAAAAAGTTTCTTAAAAAATCGACAGTAACTCAGTTTTTTTAGCACGTTCTTCAAACGTCCCGGTGCTGGTGTTTACGAATCAGGGTTCGACCTTAAGCACTTTTTTACTGTAATATACACTCCGTTTCTTCGAAATACTATTCTAAATCATCATGCCTAATCATTCCCAAAAAAAGTTTCTTAAAAAATCGAAAGTAACTCAGTTTTTTTAGCACGTTCTTCACACGTCCCGGTTTTGGTGTTTACGAATCAGGGTTCGACTTTAAGCACTTTTTTACTGTAATATACACTCCGTTTCTTCGAAATACTATTCTAAATCGTCATGCCTAATCCTTCCCCAAAAAATTTTCTTCAAAAATCGACAGTAACTCGGTTTTTTTAGCACGTTCTTCAAACGTCCCGGTTTTGGTGTTTACGAATCAGGGTTCGACCTTAAGCACTTTTTTACTGTAATATACACTCCGTTTGTTCTAAATACTATTCTAAATCATCATGCCTAATCATTCCCCAAAAAAGTTTCTAAAAATATCGACAGTAACTCGGTTTTTTAGCACGTTCTTCAAACGTCCCGGTTTTGGTGTGTACGAATAGGGTTCGACTTTAAGCACTTTTTTACTGTAATATACACTCCGTTTCTTCGAAATACTATTCTAAATCATCATGCCTAATCATTCCCAAAAAAAGTTTCTTAAAAAATCGACAGTAACTCGGTTTTTTTAGCACGTTCTTCAAACGTCCCGGTTTTGGTGTTTACGAATTAGGTTTCGTTTTTAAGCACTTTTTTACTGTAATATACACTCCGTTTCTTCGAAATACTATTCTAAATCATCATGCCTAATCATTCCCAAAACAAGTTTCTTAAAAAATCGACAGTAACTCGGTTTTTTTAG
>NW_019276306.1:0-1351 GCF_002738345.1 Cucurbita maxima | reverse complement strand
AGTGCATAAAACAGTAAAAGGAGTTCTTCAAATCGAACCCTACTTCGGAAACCAAAATCTGGGAAGTTTGAAGTAAGTGCTAAAAAAACGGGTCACATCGACGGTTTTCGAATGTTTTGTGAGGAATGATAAGGCTTGATGATTTAGAATATTATTTCTAAGAAACGGAGTGCATAAAACAGTAAAAGAGTTCTTCAAATCGAACCCACTTTGGAAACCCAAATTTGGGAAGTTTGAAGTACGTGCTAAAAAAACCGAGTCACGATCGACGGTTTTCGAAAGTTTTGTGAGGAATGATAAGGCTTGATGATTTAGAATATTATTTCTAAGAAACGGAGTGCATAAAACAGTAAAAGAGTTCTTCAAATCGAACCCACTTTGGAAACCCAAATTTGGGAAGTTTGAAGTACGTGCTAAAAAAACCGAATCACGATCGACGGTTTTCGAAAGTTTTGTGAGGAATGATAAGGCTTGATGATTTAGAATATTATTTCTACGAAACGGAGTGCATAAAAAAGTAAAAGTGTTCTTCGAATCGAACCTTACTTCGGAAACCCAAATCTGGGAAGTTTGAAGTACGTGCTAAAAAAACCGAGTCACGATCGACGGTTTTCGAAAGTTTTGTGAGGAATGATAAGGCTTGATGATTTAGAATATAATTTCTCAGAAACGGAGTTCATAAAACAGTAAAGGAGTTCTTCAAATCGAACCCTACTTCGGAAACAAAAATCTGAGAAGTTAGAAGTAAGTGCTAAAAAAACCGGGTCTCATCGACGGTTTTCGAAAGTTTTGTGAGGAATGATAAGGCTTGTTGATTTAGAATATTATTTCTAAGAAACGGAGTGCATAAAACAGTAAAAGAGTTCTTCAAATCGAACCCTACTTCGGAAACCCAAATCTGAGAAGTTTGTAGTACTTGCTAAAAAGACCGAGTCACGATCGACGGTTTTCGAAAGTTTTGTGAGAAATGATAAGGCTTGATGATTTAGAATATAATTTCTTAGAAACGAAGTGCATAAAACAGTAAAAGGAGTTCTTCAAATCGAACCCTACTTCGGAAACCAAAATCTGGGAAGTTTGAAGTAAGTGCTAAAAAAACGGGTCACATCGACGGTTTTCGAATGTTTTGTGAGGAATGATAAGGCTTGATGATTTAGAATATTATTTCTAAGAAACGGAGTGCATAAAACAGTAAAAGAGTTCTTCAAATTGAACCCTACTTCAGAACCCCAAATCTGGGAAGTTTGAAGTACTTGCTAAAAAGACCGAGTCACGATCGACGGTTTTCGAAAGTTTTGTGAGAAATGATAAGGCTTGATGATTTAGAATATAATTTCTCAGAAACGGAGTG
>NW_019276305.1:0-1351 GCF_002738345.1 Cucurbita maxima | reverse complement strand
CCCTCGTTCGGAAACCCAAACAGAGAAGTTTGTAGTACGTGCTAAAAAACACCGAGTCACGGTCGACGTTTGTCGAAAGTTTTGTGAGGAATGATAAGGCTTGATGATTTAGAATATTATTTCTAAGCAACGGAGTGCGTAAAACAGTAAAAGAGTTCTTCAAATGGAACCCTTCTTCCGAAACCCTAACAGGGAAGTTTGTAGTACGTGCTAAAAAAACCGAGTCACGGTCGACGTTTGTCGAAAGTTTTGTGAGGAATGATAAGGCTAGATGATTTAGAATATTATTTCTAAGAAACGGAGTGCGTAAAACAGTAAAAGAGTTCTTCAAATGGAACCCTTCTTCCGAAATCCAAACAGGGAAGTATGTAGTACGTGCTAAAAAAACCGAGTCACGGTCGACGTTTGTCGAAAGTTTTGTGAGGAATGATAAGGCTTGATGATTTAGAATATTATTTCTAAGAAACGGAGTGCGTAAAACAGTAAAAGAGTTCTTCAAATGGAACCCTTCTTCTGAAACCCTAACAGGGAAGTTTGTAGTACGTGCTAAAAAACACCGAGTCACGGTCGACGTTTGTCGAAAGTTTTGTGAGGAATGATAAGGCTAGATGATTTAGAATATTATTTCTAAGAAATGGAGTGCGTAAAACAGTAAAAGCGTTCTTCAAATGGAACCCTCGTTCGGAAACCCAAACAGAGAAGTTTGTAGTACGTGCTAAAAAACACCGAGTCACGGTCGACGTTTGTCGAAAGTTTTGTGAGGAATGATAAGGCTTGAGGATTTAGAATATTATTTCTAAGAAACGGAGTGCGTAAAACAGTAAAAGAGTTCTTCAAATGGAACCCTTCTTCCGAAACCCTAACAGGAAAGTTTGTAGTACGTGCTAAAAAAACCGAGTCACGGTCGACGTTTGTCGAAAGTTTTGTGAGGAATGATAAGGCTAGATGATTTAGAATATTATTTCTAAGAAACGGAATGCGTAAAACAGTAAAAGAGTTCTTCAAATGGAACCCTTCTTCCGAAACCCTAACAGGAAAGTTTGTAGTACGTGCTAAAAAACCCGAGTCACGGTCGACGTTTGTCGAAAGTTTTGTGAGGAATGATAAGGCTTGATGATTTAAAATATTATTTCTAAGAAACGGAGTGCGTAAAACAGTAAAAGAGTTCTTCAAATGGAACTCTTCTTCCGAAACCCTAACAGGGAAGTTTGTAGTACGTGCTAAAAAAACGGAGTCACGGTCGACGTTTGTCGAAAGTTTTGTGAGGAATGATAAGGCTAGATGATTTAGAATATTATTTCTAAGAAACGGAGTGCGTAAAACAGTAAAAGAGTTCTTCAAATGGAACCCT
>NW_019276304.1:1159-1352 GCF_002738345.1 Cucurbita maxima | reverse complement strand
TCGAAATCCTATTCTAAATCATCAAGCCTAATCATTCCTCACAAATCTTTCGAAAAACAAAGACCGTGACTCGGTTTTTTTAACACGTACTTCAAACGTTCCAGACTTGGGTTTCCGAAGTAGGATTCGATTTTTAGAACTCTTTTACTGTTTTATGCACACCGTTTCTTCAAAATCCTATTCTAAATCATCA
>NW_019276304.1:0-752 GCF_002738345.1 Cucurbita maxima | reverse complement strand
GGTTTCCGAAGTAGGGTTCGATTTGAAGAACTATTTTACTGTTTTATGCACACCGTTTCTTCGAAATGCTATTCTAAATCATCAAGCCTAACCATTCCTCAAAAATCATTCGAAAAACGTCGACCGTGGCTCTGTTTTTTTAGAACGTACTTCAAACGTCCCAGATTTGGGTTTCCGAAGTAGGGTTCGATTTGAAGAACTATTTTACTGTTTTATGCACACCGTTTCATCGAAATCCTATTCTAAATCATCAAGCCTAATCATTCCTCACAAATCTTTCGAAAAATGTCGACCGTGACTCGGTTTTTTAAGCACGTACTTCAAACGTCTCAAATTTGGGTTTCCGAAGTAGGGTTCGATTTTAAGAACTCTTTTACTGTTTTATGCACACCGTTTCTTCGAAATGCTATTCTAAATCATCAAGCCTAATCATTCCTCACAAATCTTTCGAAAAATGTCGACCGTGACTCGGTTTTTTAAGCACGTACTTCAAACGTCTCAGATTTGGGTTTCCGAAGTAGGGTTCGATTTTAAGAACTCTTTTACTGTTTTATGCACACCGTTTCTTCAAAATCCTATTCTAAATCATCAAGCCTAATCATTCCTCACAAATCTTTCGAAAAATGTCGACCGTGACTCGGTTTTTTTAGCACGTACTTCAAACGTCCCAGATTTTGGTTTGCGAAGTAGGGTTCGATTTGAAGAACTATTTTACTGTTTTATGCACACCGTTTCATCGAAATCCTATTCTA
>NW_019276303.1:0-1385 GCF_002738345.1 Cucurbita maxima | reverse complement strand
ATATTAAATATTAATTAAATATTTAATTAATCTTAAATATTACTTTAATTTGAAATTTATAATTCAAATTGATTGTTGAATCAAAATGAAGAAAGTTAACATGTTGACTTCATTTAATGAAAAAATCAATATTAGTGGAATTTTGAGGTTTCAAAATGAAGAAAGTTAACATGTTTGCCAAATAAACCCTACAAATTTGAGTGTCAAAATTTGGTTAACTCAAGTATGCATGCTTGCCACGTAATCCCAAACATTTGAGTGGAATTTTTAGTGTGAAAATTTGGTGATCTCAAATTTGCATGAACATGCAAACATGACTCTATAAATAGAGTGATCATAAAACATGAAATGTCTTCTTCTTGGTGAAAAACCTTGAGAAAAACCTCTCACAAACACTCTCTTCATATATACAAAATCCCTCCCAAGTTTAGTCACTCACCGGATTCCACAATCCCGTTCTAAGGCCGGAGGATAGTGGAGAAGACACTAGTGGTGGTTCGAAACCGGTTTGTGAGGAAAAAGGAATTTGAACTACAAAAGGTTAGTATTTAAACTCATTAAGTTTTAATACTCATGAACATGCTAGTTATTTACTATAATTGATGTTTTAAAAGTGTCTAAGATCCAAATTGCTTCCGCATGTGTTATATTAACACCATCATTATAATCTCATGTATTTGCTAAAACCACCCGACTTAAATGAAGTTCTCAAATAATCAAATAAATTATAAAGGATAGGGGAATAACAATAAATGAAAAGAGCTGTGATAGAACACAAATATCCTATAATAAAAGATCAAATATGATATATATGGTAAGTTATACTTTAGGACTAAATATCCTTAACATTAAAGAAAGACATCTGACCTCACGAACCATTAGTATTTAATCATAAGGAAGAGTATTTGAAGCATTGCGTTGTTGCTGCATGACTAAGCTATTGCAAACATACTAAAAGGGTTCCTCTATTTCACAAAATTGACATTAATCTTTGAAAATTCAATCTAGCTAGTTTTCATAACACTACATTATCCTCGAGCACTAAGATTCTTTCCAATTTACACCTTTCACAACTCAAGTTTTCATATTTCTTTTCTAATTTCTTTGTGATTGTTGCCCAAGAATTGGTGTATTCCCCTCATTGACCTTATTATGATAATATTTGATATGGACCAACAGACATCAATCATACAATATTCTTCAATGAAGATATGAAGAAAATATTGTTGAAATTATCAAAAGATATTTCAATTCATGACACATTGAAGAAGAATGAAGTTTCATGTTATAAATTTTGGTGGATTACATTTTAGAGTAATTTAGAGTTATTGTATTTCATTAATGTATTTTAAGACTTTTTATTTACTTTAGGTTACAATTACATA
>NW_019276302.1:0-1345 GCF_002738345.1 Cucurbita maxima | reverse complement strand
AAAATGTGGACCGTGACTCGGATTTTTTAGCACGTACTAAAAACTTCCCTGTTTGGGTTTCCGAAGAAGGGTTCGATTTGACGAACTCTTTTACTGTTTTATGCACTCCGTTTCTTAGAAATAATATACTAAATCATCAAGCCTTATCATTCCTCACAAAACTTTCGAAAAATGTCGACCGTGACACGCTTTTTTTAGCACGTACTAACAACTTCCCTGTTTGGGTTTCCGAAGAAGGGTTTGATTTGACGAACTCTTTGACTGTTTTATGCACTCCGTTTCTTAGAAATAATATTCTAAATCATCAAGCCTTATCATTCCTCACAAAACTTTCGAAAAATGTCGACCGTGACACGGTTTTTTTAGCACGTACTAACAACTTCCCTGTTTGGGTTTCCGAAGAAGGGTTCGGTTTGACGAACTCTTTTACTGTTTTATGCACTCCGTTTCCTAGAAATAATGTTCTAAATCATCAAGCCTTATCATTCCTCACAAAACTTTCGAAAAATGTCGACCGTGACACGGTTTTTTTAGCACGTACTAACAACTTCCCTGTTTGGGTTTCCGAAGAAGGGTTCGGTTTGACGAACTCTTTTACTGTTTTATGCACTCCGTTTCTTAGATATAATATTCTAAATCATCTAGCCTTATCATTCCTCACAAAACTTTCGAAAAATGTCGACCGTGACTCGGTTTTTTTAGCACGTACTAAGAACTTCCCTGTTTGGGTTTCCGAAAAAGGGTTTGATTTGACGAACTCTTTGACTGTTTTATGCATTTCGTTTCTTAGAAATAATATTCTAAATAATCAAGCCTTATCATTCCTCACAAAACTTTCGAAAAATGTGGACCGTGACTCGGTTTTTTAGCACGTACTAAAAACTTCCCTGTTTGGGTTTCCGAAGAAGGGTTCGGTTTGACGAACTCTTTGACTGTTTTATGCATTTCGTTTCTTAGAAATAATATTCTAAGTCATTAAGCCTTATCATTCCTCAGAAAACTTTCGAAAAATGTCGACCGTGACTCGGTTTTTTTAGCACGTACTAAAAACTTCCATATTTGGGTTTCCGAAGTAGGTCTCATTTTGAAGCACACTTTTTCTATTTTATGCACTCCGTTTCTTAGAAATAATATTCTAAATAATCAAGTCTTATCATTCCTCACAAAACTTTCGAAAAATGTGGACCGTGACTCGGTTTTTTAGCACGTACTAAAAACTTCCCTGTTCGGTTTTCCGAATAAGGGTTCGATTTGACGAACTCTTTTACTGTTTTATGCACTCCGTTTGTTAGAAATAATATTCTAAATCATCAAGCCTTATCATTCCTCACAAAACTTTCGAAAA
>NW_019276301.1:258-1353 GCF_002738345.1 Cucurbita maxima | reverse complement strand
TCTTTTACTGTTTTATGCACTCCGTTTCTTAGAAATAATATTCTACATCATCAAGCCATATCATTCCTCACAAAACTTTTGACAAACATCGACCGTGACTCGGTTTTTTTAGCACGTACTAAAAAGTAACCAGTTTGGATTTCCGAAGAAGGGTTCCATTTGAAGAACTCTTTTACTGTTTTATGCACTCCGTTTCTTAGAAATAATATTCTACATCATCAAGCCATATCATTCCTCAAAAAACTTTTGTCAAACCTCGACCGTGACTCGGTTTTTTTAGCACGTACTACAAACTTCCCTGTTTAGATTTCCGAAGAAGGGTTCCATTTGAAGAACTCTTTTACTGTTTTATGCACTCCCTTTCTTAGAAATAATATTCTACATCATCAGGCCATATCATTCCTCAAATAACTTTTGTCAAACGTCGACCGTGACTCGGTTTTTTTAGCACGTACTAAAAAGTTCCCAGTTTGGGTTTCCGAAGAAGGGTTCCATTTGAAGAACTCTTTTACTGTTTTATGCACTCTGTTTCTTAGAAATAATATTCTACATCATAAGGCCATATCATTCCTCAAATAACTTTTGTCAAACCTCGACCGTGACTCGGTTTTTTTAGAACGTACTACAAACTTCCCTGTTTGGATTTCCGAAGAAGGGTTCGATTTGAAGAACTCTTTTACTCTTTGATGCACTCCGTTTCTTAGAAATAATATTCTACATCATCAAGCCATATCATTCCTCACAAAACTTTTGACAAACGTCGACCGTGACTCGGTTTTTTTCAGCACGTACTAAAAAGTTCCCAGTTTGGGTTTCCGAAGAAGGGTTCCATTTGAAGAACTCTTTTACTGTTTTATGCACTCTGTTTCTTAGAAATAATATTGTACATCATCAAGTCATATCATTCCTCACAAAACATTTGTCAAATGTCGACCGTGACTCGGTTTTTTTAGCACGTACTACAAAGTTCCCTGTTTGGGTTTCCGAAGAAGGGTTCGATTTGAAGAACTCTTTTACTCTTTGATGCACTCCGTTTCATAGAAATAATATTCTACATCATCAAGCCATATCATTCCTCACAAAACTTTTGACAAA
>NW_019276301.1:0-240 GCF_002738345.1 Cucurbita maxima | reverse complement strand
ATCAAGCCATATCATTCCTCACAAAACTTTTGACAAACGTCGACCGTGACTCGGTTTTTTTAGCACGTACTACAAAGTTCCCAGTTTGGATTTCCGAAGAAGGGTTCGATTTGAAGGACTCTTTTACTGTTTTATGCACTCCGTTTCTTAGAAATAATATTCTACATCATCAAGCCATATCATTCCTCACAAAACTTTTGACAAACGTCGACCGTGACTCGGTTTTTTTAGCACGTACTA
>NW_019276300.1:0-1354 GCF_002738345.1 Cucurbita maxima | reverse complement strand
AAGTATGCATGCTTGCCACGTTATCCCAAATATTTGAGTGGAATTTTTAGTGTCAAAATTTGGTGATCTCAAATATGCATGACAGATGACCTAGGTAAAACTTCTTGGTGAAAAACCATGAGAAAAACCTCTCACAAACACTCTCTTCATATATACAAAATCCCTCCCAAGTTTAGTCACTCACCGGATTCCACAATCCCGTTCTAAGGCCGGAGGATAGTGAAGAAGACACTAGTGGTGGTTCGAAACCGGTTCGTGAGGAAAAAGGAATTTGAACTACAAAAGGTTAGTATTCAAACTCATTAAGTTTTAATACTCATGAACATGCTAGTTATTTACTATAATTGATGTTCTAAATGTTCCTAAGATCCAAATTGCTTCCGCATGTGTTATATTAACACCATCAATTGGTATCAGAGCAAGTTTTAGGCACTTTATTTACATTAATTTGATCATGGTGGGTACCATTTCTTGAATGAAATTTTGTGGTTCCTAAAGTGGATGGTTTTGGTTTTGGCATTTTTTTATGCTTCTATTTGATACAATTATTGTAATAAGCCTAATGTGTATGGGCTTTAATGAATGAAGAAAGGTCTGTAATTTTTATGCAGTCATTAGAGTCCATTTTAGGTTGTAATTGATCGAAAATGGAAGAGATAGCAAGCTGAACAAAAGAAGAAGATGGAAGAGGCAGTTCGGGTGGTTTTTCTGCCTTTGGGGTCTGGTTCAACGTTTTTAAGGGTTGGGTCGCCCAATTCGTGATCCTCGGGAGCGGTTCAAGTTATTTTTAATTATTAATGTAATAATTTAGTTAATTGCTTGTTTTAAAATGCCAAAACCAATCCACTTCAGGGTTAAGAACCGAGCACGATCAATTTTAATAGTTAAAATCTTACGTTAACGGTTTACAAAATACCTACTACCTGGAGATCGGACCAGTACTTGAGCTTAGTTAGCCTAGTTTTATGAGCATGCTTAAGCGATATAAGTTTTAGAAAAATAACCTAGACTTAAGCTATATTTAATTAGTCGGAATATAACGAAGTAATAGGTATACCCAACCGTCTAAAATACTTAGTGGGAGGAAAAAGATATATGAGATACATCGTTTTCCTTTTACACTCTCTGAAAAATTCACACCGTGAGATTCATGCTCGGCCTTGTGTCGCCCTGGGAGCGTCCTCCATTCGGAAGGTATTTGCATGAGTCAATAACAAGGTGAATAGTGAAAGTATTTATAGTAAGTGGGAGAAGGAAGTATATCAACACCTCCTATGGTCTCCACCACTAGGTTGCACCGTGAGATTCCCATGTTCCACCTACATGTTGCCCAAAAGCTACTACCCATTTGGAG
>NW_019276299.1:883-1354 GCF_002738345.1 Cucurbita maxima | reverse complement strand
AGAACTCTGTTGACGGTTTTATGCACTCCGTTTCCTAGAAATAATATGATAAATCATCAAGCCTTATCATTCCTCACAAAACTTTCGAAAAACGACGATCGTGACTCGGTTTTTTTAGCACGTACTTTAAACTTCTCAGTTTTGGGTTTCCGAAGTAGGGTTCGATTTGAAGAACTCTGTTGACGGTTTTATGCACTCCGTTTCCTAGAAATAATATGATAAATCATCAAGCCTTATCATTCCTCACAAAACTTTCGAAAAACGACGATCGTGACTAGGTTTTTTTAGCACGTACTTTAAACTTCTCAGTTTTGGGTTTCCGAAGTAGGGTTCGATTTGAAGAACTCTGTTGACGGTTTTATGCACTCCGTTTCCTAGAAATAATATGATAAATCATCAAATCTTATCATTCCTCACAAAACTTTCGAAAAACGACGATCGTGACTAGGTTTTTTTAGCACGTACTTCAAA
>NW_019276299.1:0-476 GCF_002738345.1 Cucurbita maxima | reverse complement strand
ATTTGAAGAACTCTGTTGACGGTTTTATGCTCTCTGTTTCCTAGAAATAATATGATAAATCATCAAAACTTATCATTCCTCACAAAATTTTCGTAAAACGACGATCGTGACTAGGTTTTTTTATCACGTGTTTCAAATTTCCCAGATTTGGGTTTCCGAAGTAGGGTTCGATTTTAAGAACTCTGTTGACGGTTTTATGCACTCCGTTTGTTAGAAAGAATATTCTAAATGATCAAGCCTTATCATTCCTCACAAAACTTTCGAAAAACGACGATCGTAACTCGGTTTTATTAGAGCGTACTTCAAACTTCCAACTTTTGGGTTTCCGAAGTAGGGTTCGATTTGAAACATTCTGTTGACGGTTTTATGCACTCCGTTTCCTAGAAATAATATGATAAATCATCAAGCCTTATCATTCCTCACAAAACTTTCGTAAAACGACGATCGTGACTAGGTTTTTTTAGCACGTACTTCAA
>NW_019276298.1:0-1354 GCF_002738345.1 Cucurbita maxima | reverse complement strand
TCGGAAGAAGGGTTCCATTTGAAGAACTCTTTTACTGTTTTACGCACTCCATTTCTTAGAAATAATATTCTAAATCATCTAGCCTTATCATTCCTCACAAAACTTTCGACAAACGTCGACCGTGACTTTGTTTTTTAGCACGTACTACAAACTTCTCTGTTTGGGTTTCCGAAGCAGGGTTCCATTTGAAGAACTCTTTTACTGTTTTACGCATTCCGTTTCTTAGAAATAATATTCTAAATCATCTAGCCTTATCATTCCTCACAAAACTTTCGACAAACGTCGACCGTGACTCGGTTTTTTTAGCACGTACTACAAACTTCCCTGTTAGGGTTTCGGAAGAAGAGTTCCATTTGAAGAACTCTTTTACTGTTTTACGCACTCCGTTTCTTAGAAATAATATTCTAAATCATCTAGCCTTATCATTCCTCACAAAACTTTCGACAAACGTCGACCGTGACTCGGTTTTTTTAGCACGTACTACAAACTTCCCTGTTAGGGTTTCGGAAGAAGAGTTCCATTTGAAGAACTCTTTTACTGTTTTACGCACTCCGTTTCTTAGAAATAATATTCTCAATCATCTAGCCTTATCATTCGTCACAAAACTTTCGACAAACGTCGACCGTGACTCGGTTTTTTTAGCACGTACTACAAACTTCCCTGTTAGGGTTTCGGAAGAAGGGTTCCATTTGAAGAACTCTTTTACTGTTTTACGCACTCCGTTTTTAGAAATAATATTCTAAATCATCTAGCCTTATCATTCCTCACAAAACTTTCGACAAACGTCGAANACCGTGACTCGGTTTTTTTAGCACGTACTACAAACTTCCCTGTTAGGGTTTCGGAAGAAGGGTTCCATTTGAAGAACTCTTTTACTGTTTTACGCACTCCGTTTCTTAGAAATAATATTCTAAATCAACAAGCGTTATCATTCCTCACAAAACTTTCGACAAACGTCGACCGTGACTCGGTTTTTTTAGCACGTACTACAAACTTCCCTGTTAGGGTTTCGGAAGAAGGGTTCCATTTGAAGAACTCTTTTACTGTTTTACGCACTCCGTTTCTTAGAAATAATATTCTAAATCATCAAGCGTTATCATTCCTCACAAAACTTTCGACAAACGTCGACCGTGACTCGGTTTTTTTAGCACGTACTACAAACTTCCCTATTAGGGTTTCGGAAGAAGAGTTCCATTTGAAGAACTCTTTTACTGTTTTACGCACTCTGTTTCTTAGAAATAATATTCTCAATCATCTAGCCTTATCATTCGTCACAAAACTTTCGACAAACGTCGACCGTGACTCGGTTTTTTTAGCACGTACTACAAACTTCCCTGTTAGGGTTTCGGAAGAA
>NW_019276297.1:0-1349 GCF_002738345.1 Cucurbita maxima | reverse complement strand
TTCTTCAAATCGAACCCTTCTTCGGAATCCCAAATATGGAAGTTTTCAGTCCGTGCTAAAAAAACCGAGTCACGGTCGACGTTTTTCGAAAGTTTTGTGAGGAATGATAAGGCTTGATGATTTAGAAAATTATTTCTAAGAAACAGAGTGCATAAAACAATAAAAGAGTTCTTCAAATCGATCCCTTCTTCTGAAACCCAAACAGGGAAGTTTTTTGTACGTGCTAAAAAAACCGAGTCACGGTCGACGTTTTGCGAAAGTTTTGTGAGGAATGATAAGGCTTGATGATTTAGAATCTTATTTCAAAGAAACGGAGTGTATAAAACAGTAAAAAAGTTCTTGAAATCGAACCCTTCTTCGGAAACCCAAACAGGGAAACGGAGTGTATAAAACAGTAAAAAAGTTCTTGAAATCGAACCCTTCTTCGGAAACCCAAACAGGGAAGTTTTCAGTTCGTGCTAAAAAAACCGAGTCACGGTCATCGTTTTTCGAAAGTTTTGTGTGTAATGATAAGGCTTGAAGATTTAGAAAATTATTTATGAGAAACGGAGTGCATAAAACAGTAAAAGAGTTCTTCAAATCGAACCCTTCTTCGGAATCCCAAATATGGAAGTTTTCAGTCCGTGCTAAAAAAACCGAGTCACGGTCGACGTTTTTCGAAAGTTTTGTGAGGAATGAAAAGGCTTGATGATTTAGAATATTATTTCTAAGAAACAGAGTGCATAAAACAATAAAAAAGTTCTTCAAATCGATCCCTTCTTCTGAAACCCAAACAGGGAAGTTTTTTGTACGTGCTAAAAAAACCGAGTCACGGTCGACGTTTTGCGAAAGTTTTGTGAGGAATGATAAGGCTTGATGATTTAGAATATTATTTCAAAGAAACGGAGTGCATAAAAGAGTAAAAGAGTTCTTCAAATCGAACCCTTCTTCGAAATCCCAAATAGGGAAGTTTTCAGTCCGTGCTAAAAAAACCGAGTCACGGTCATCGTTTTTCGAAAGTTTTGTGTGGAATGATAAGGCTTGAAGATTTAGAAAATTATTTATGAGAAACGGAGTGCATAAAACAGTAAAAGAGTTCTTCAAAACGAACCCTTCTTCGGAAACCCAAACAGGGAAGTTTTTTGTACGTGCTAAAAAAACCGAGTCACGGTCGACGTTTTACGAAAGCTTTGTGAGGAATGATAAGGCTTGATGATTTAGAATATTATTTCTAAGAAACGGTGTGCATAAAACAGTAAAAGAGTTCTTCAAATCGAACCCTTCTTCGAAATCCCAAATAGGGAAGTTTTCAGTCCGTGCTAAAAAAACCAAGTCACGGTCATCGTTTTTCGAATGTTTTGTGAGGAATG
>NW_019276296.1:0-1356 GCF_002738345.1 Cucurbita maxima | reverse complement strand
TTCGAAGTAGGGTTCGATTTGACGAACTCTTTTACTGTTTTATGCACTCCGTTTCTTCGAAACTATATTCTAAATCATCAAGCCTAATCATTCCTCACAAAACTTTCGAAAATCGTCGAAAGGGACCTGGTGTTTTTTGGCACGTACTTCAAACGTCCCCGATTTGTATTTTCGAAGTAGGGTTCGATTTGACGAACTCTTTTACTCTTTTATGCACTCCGTTTCTTCGAAACTATATTCTAAATCATCAAGCCTAATCATTCCTCACAAAACTTTCGAAAATCGTCGAAAGGGACTAGGTGTTTTTTGGCAAGTACTTCAAACGTCCCCGATTTGTGTTTTCGAAGTAGGGTTCGATTTGACGAACTCTTTTACTGTTTTATGCACTCCGTTTCTTCGAAACTATATTCTAAATCATCAAGCCTAATCATTCCTCACAAAACTTTCGAAAATCGTCGAAAGGGACTAGGTGTTTTTTGGCACGTACTTCAAACGTCCCCGATTTGTGTTTTCGAAGTAGGGTTCGATTTAACGAACTGTTTTACTGTTTTATGCACTCCGTTTCGTCGAAACTATATTCTAAATCATCAAGCCTAATCATTCCTCACAAAACTTTCGAAAAATCGTCGAAAGGGACTAGGTGTTTTTTGGCACGTACTTCAAACGTCCCTGATTTGGGTTTCCGAAGTAGGGTTCGATTTGACGAACTCTTTTACTGTTTTATGCACTCCGTTTCTTCGAAGCTATATTCTAAATCATCAAGCCTAATCATTCCTCACAAAACTTTCGAAAATCGTCGAAAGGGACTAGGAGTTTTTTGGCTAGTACTTCAAACGTTCCCGATTTGTGTTTTCGAAGTAGGGTTCGACTTGACAAACTCTTTTACTGTTTTATGCACTCCGTTTCTTCGAAACTATATTCTAAATCATCAAGCCTAATCATTCCTCACAAAACTTTCGAAAATCGTCGAAAGGGACTAGGTGTTTTTTGGCACGTACTTCAAACGTCCCCGATTTGTGTTTTCGAAGTAGGGTTCGATTTGACGAACTCTTTTACTGTTTGATGCACTCCGTTTCTTCGAAACTATATTCTAAATCATCAAGCCTAATCATTCCTCACAAAACTTTCGAAAATCGTCGAAAGGGACTAGGTGTTTTATGGCACGTACTTCAAACGTCCCCGATTTGTGTTTTCCAAGTAGGGTTTGATTTGACGAACTCTTTTACTGGTTTATGCACTCCGTTTCTTCGAAACTATATTCTAAATCATCAAGCCTAATCATTCCTCACAAAACTTTCGAAAATCGTCGAAAGGGACTAGGTGTTTTTTGGCACGTACTTCAAACGTCCCCGATTT
>NW_019276294.1:1108-1356 GCF_002738345.1 Cucurbita maxima | reverse complement strand
GAATGTCGAATAAACGCAGTGTGGAAAAACAGTAAAAGAGTGCTTAAAATCGAAGCTCTATTTTGTGAACCATAATCTAGGACGTTTTAACCACCTGCTAAAAAAACTGAGTAGCAGTGGACGTTTTTCGAATTTTTTGTGTGGAATGTTTAGTATTGATGATTTTGAATAGAATGTCCAATAAACGCAGTGTGGAAAAACAGTAAAAGAGTGCTTAAAATCGAAGCCCTATTTTGTGAACCATAATC
>NW_019276294.1:0-686 GCF_002738345.1 Cucurbita maxima | reverse complement strand
TTAACCACGTGCAAAAAAAACTGAGTAGCGGTCGGCATTTTTCGAAATTCCAGTTGGGAGTGATCGAGCATAATGATTTAGAATAGAATTAGGAAGAAACGGAGTGCATAAAACAGTATAAAAGAGGGCTTAAAATCGATTCCCTAACCGTGGACGTTACAAGTACGTGCTAAAAAAACCGCATCACGGTCGACGTTTCTCGAAACTATTGTGTGGAATGTTTAGTATTGATGATTTAGAATAGAATGTCGAATAAACGGAGTGTGGAAAAACAGTAAAAGAGTGCTTAAAATCGAAGCCAAATTTTGTGAACCATAATCCAGGATGTATTAACCACGTGCAAAAAAAACTGAGTAGCGGTCGGCATTTTTCGAAATTCCAGTTGGGAGTGATCGAGCATAATGATTTAGAATAGAATTAGGAAGAAACGGAGTGCATAAAACAGTAAAAGAGTGCTTAAAATCGACTCCCTAACCGTGGACGTTAGAAAAACGTGCGGAAAAAACCGCGTCACGGTCGACGTTTCTCGAATTTTTTGTGTGGAATGTTTAGTATTGATGATTTAGAATAGAATGTCCAATAAACGCAGTGTGGAAAAACAGTAAAAGAGTGCTTAAAATCGAAGCCCTATTTTGTGAACCATAATCCAGGACGTTTTAACCACCTGCTAAAAAAACTTAGTAGCG
>NW_019276292.1:0-1356 GCF_002738345.1 Cucurbita maxima | reverse complement strand
CCCATCTTTTCAAAATGAGAATCAATGCGACTGTACCATGCCCTCGGAGCTTGCTTCAAACCGTACAAAGCTTTCTTCAACTTGTATACTTGTTCCTCTTTGCCTTTTTGAACAAAACCTTCTGGTTAATCCACATATACTTCCTCTTGAAGCTCTCCATGTAAGAAGGCTGATTTCACATCAAGTTGATAAATAGGCCAAGATTTCTGTGCTGCAATAGAAATTATGAGCCTGATAGTGTCTTGACGTGCCACTGGTGCAAATACCTCCTTATAATCAATTCCATACTTTTGCTTGTATCCTTTTGCAACAAGTCGCGCCTTGTACTTATCCACCTCACCGTTTTCATTCAACTTGGTTTTGAAAACCCATTTTACTCCGATTGTTTTCTGCCCTCTAGGAAGATCAGTGAGCTCCCAAGTCTTGTTCTTCTCTATGGATTTGATTTCACTGTCCATAGCTTCCTTCCATTTCTTCTCTGTTACTGCTTCTTCATAGACAATTGGATCACTATCCATAAAGAATGCAAAATAACCACTATCACTTATTCATAATCCATCTCATAATCAATCATCCAGTTTGGTCTTTTTCTTGTTCTTGGATGTCTTTGATTTTAATCATGATCTTCTTCTACTAGTTCTTCTTGTTGAGCTTGTGATGAGCTCTCTCCATGCTCATAGTGAGGCTGAATAGAGGCTTCAGTTTGTTCTTCTTCAAGATTTACAGGAATCTGCTGATTCACAGTGATCTTTTCTTTCCATGTCCAAGTCTTCTTTTCGTCAAAGACTACATCACGACTTACCACCACCTTCTTTGTCAAAGGATCGTAGAGCTTGTATGCCTTCGAGGTCTCGCTTACTCCAAGGAACACACACTTCGAACTCTTGTCCTCAAGTTTCTTCCTTTTCTCATCAGGAACATGTGCATATGCTATGCACCCAAAGATTCTAAAGTGGTCTACTGCAGGTTTTCTTCCGCTCCATGCTTCTTGTGGAGTCATATCTCTAACAGAAAAGGTCGGGCTGCGATTGAGAATGTAAACGGGCCACACAACAGCTTCTAGCCAGAATTCCTTCGGGACTTCTCCTTTATTTAGTAAACTTCTAACCATGTTCAGAATGGTCCTGTTTTTCCTTTTGGCCACACCATTTTGTTGTGGTGTATATGCTGTTGTTAATTGCCTCCGTATGCCCTTCTCTTCACAAAATTGAATAAACTCTTTCGAGCATAATTCTCCACCTCTGTCAGTTCTTAAAACCTTGACTCTTCTTCCAGTTTTCGTTTTCATAGTAGCACAAAATTTTTTGAAGCAATCAAAGGCTTCTGATTTAGCGTGCAAGAAATAAGTCCATGTTT
>NW_019276291.1:647-1357 GCF_002738345.1 Cucurbita maxima | reverse complement strand
CTTAAAATCGAAACCCTAATTTGTGTACCCTAATCCTGGACGTTTGAACCACGTGATAAAAAAACTGAGTAACGGTCGGCGTTTTTCGAAATTCCTGCTCGGAGTGATCGGGAATAATGATTTAAAATAGAATTTTGAAGAAATGGAGTGCATAAAACAGTAAAAGAGTGCTGTAAATCGATTCCCTACCCTGGTTAGTTAGACGTACGTGCTAAAAAAACCGTGTCACGGTCGACGTTTCTCGAAACTTTTGTTGGGAATGTTTAGTTTAGTCTTGATGATTTAGAATAGGATGTCGAAGAAACGGAGTGTAGAAAAATAGTGCTTAAAATCGAAACCCTAATTTGTGTACCCTAATCCTCGACGTTTGAACCACGTGATAAAAAAACTGAGTAGCGCTCGGCGTTTTTCGAAATTCCTGCTCGCAGTGATCGTGAATAATGATTTAAAAATAGAATTTTGAAGAAATGGAGTGCATAAAACAGTAAAAGAGTGCTGTAAATCGATTCCCTAACCTGGTTAGTTAGACGTACGTGCTAAAAAAACCGTGTCACGGTCGACGTTTCTCGAAACTTCTGTTGGGAATGTTTAGTTTAGTCTTGATGATTTAGAATAGGATGTCGAAGAAACGGAATGTAGAAAAATAGCGCTTAAAATCGAAACCCTAATTTGTGAACCCTAATCCTGGACGTTTGAACCACGTGATAAAA
>NW_019276291.1:0-148 GCF_002738345.1 Cucurbita maxima | reverse complement strand
ATGTCGAAGAAACGGAGTGTAGAAAAATAGCGCTTAAAATCGAAACCCTAATTTGTGTACCCTAATCCTGGACGTTTGAACCACGTGATAAAAAAACTGAGTAGCGGTCGGCGTTTTTCGGAATTCCTGCTCGGAGTGATCGGGAATA
>NW_019276290.1:268-1357 GCF_002738345.1 Cucurbita maxima | reverse complement strand
AATGATTAAGCATGATGATTTACAACAGAATGTCGAAATAACAGAGTGTATAAAGCAGTTAAAAAGTGCTTAAAATCGTAACCCTAATTCGAAAACCCTAAACTGGGACGTTTGAAAAATGTGCTAAGAAAATCGAGTAGCTGTCCATGATTTTCAAGACTTTCATGGGGAATGATTAGGCATGATGATTGAATATAGAGGGTCGACGAAACGGAGTGTATGAAGCAGTAAAAAAGTGCTTAAAATTGAAACCCTATTTCCTAAACCCCAAACAGGAACTTTTGAAACACGTCATAAAAAAAAACTAGAAACTGTGAATGGTTTTGAAAACTTTTGTGGGGAATGATTAGGCACGATGATTTCGAATTGAATGTCGAAGAAACGGAGTGTATAAAGCAGCAATAAATTTCTTAAAATCGAAAGCCTATTTCACAAAATCCAGAACCGAGACGTATGAAACACGTGCTGAAAAAACCGAGTAAATGTCCATATTTTAAGAAACTTTTCCGGGGAATGATTAAGCATGATGATTTACAAAAGAATGTCGAAATGACAGAGTGTATAAGCAGTTAAAAAGTGCATAAACTCGTAACCTTAATTCGAAAACCCCAAACCGAGACGTTTGAAAAATGTGCTAAAAATAACCGAGTAGTTGTCCATGATTTTCAAGACTTTCATGGGGAATGATTAGGCATGATGATTGAATATAGAGGGTCGAAGAAACGGAGTGTATGAAGCAGTAAAAAAGTGCTTAAAATTGAAACCCTATTTCGTAAACCCCAAACAGGTACTTTTGAAACACGTGCTAAAAAAAACTAGAAACTGAGAATGTTTTTGAAAACTCTTGTGGGGAATGATTAGGCACGATGATTTTGAATTGAATGTCGAAGAAACTGAGTGTATAAAGCAGCAATAAATTTCTTAAAATCGAAAGCCTAATTCACAAAATCCAGAACCGAGACGTATGAAACACGTGCTGAGAAAACCGAGTAAATGTCCATATTTTAAGAAACTTTTCCCGGGAATGATTAAGCATGATGATTTACAACAGAATGTCGATATAACAGAGTGTATAAGCAGTTAAAAAGT
>NW_019276290.1:0-258 GCF_002738345.1 Cucurbita maxima | reverse complement strand
AGAGTGTATAAGCAGTTAAAAAGTGCATAAAATCGTAACCTTAATTCGAAAACCCCAAACCGAGACGTTTGAAAAATGTGCTAAAAATAACCGAGTAGCTGTCCATGATTTTCAAGACTTTCATGGGGAAAGATTAGGCATGATGATTGAATATAGAGGGTCGAAGAAACGGAGTGTATGAAGCAGTAAAAAAGTGCTTAAAATTGAAACCCTATTTCGTAAACCCCAAACAGGAACTTGTGAAACACGTTCTAAAAA
>NW_019276289.1:0-1291 GCF_002738345.1 Cucurbita maxima | reverse complement strand
GAGAGCGTCAGACTGAAAATCTGAAGGTCACGTGTTCGATCCACATTCACCGCACCTGATTCAAGTCACATAACTCGACTCCTGACTATTCAATTTTTTAGATGAATTTTTATTTTTAATGTTAGCAGGATAGCTCAGTTTGGAGAGCACCAATGAAGATCTAAAAGTCACGTGTTTGATCCACGTTCACCGCACCTAATTCAAGTTGACTAACTTGCATAACTCGAATATTCAATCTAAAATTAGTGATTATTTCTTTTTAAAATTAGTATATAATCTAAGTTTAGTGATTATTTCTTTTTAAAATTTCCAAATTTTCATTTTCAATGTTAACCGGGATAACTTAGTTGGGAGAGCGTAATATTGAAGATTTGAAGGTCACGTGTTTGTTCGACCTTCACCACACCTGATTCACTTAGTATAACTTACTATCTTATCTAAATTTAGAGATTATTTCTTTTTAAAGTTTCAATGAATTTGCATAAATAATTTTACTAATGAACTTTCATTATAATGTTAACCATAGATAGCTCAATTCAATTGCGAGTGAGTCTGTAGATCTAAAGATAGCGTGGATTCCTAATTCTTTATTTGACTATAAATTCTCCGTAAGACATTTAGTAAAATGACTCATTTGATTGCATGGAACAATAAAATTGATCTTCTCATAGAATTGTCAATACATTATACTTTCAATGTTGCTAAGTTGAGTCACTTTGATGTAGGTGATGATTTTTCTGATTCGAGGACGAATCCTGAAGAGGGGGATGATGATAAAAATCATGGTGTACATTCTACTTTCAATGTTACTAGGTTGAGTTCTTTTGATGTAGGTGATGATTTTTCGGATTCGAGGACGAATCCTCTTGAAGAGGGGGATGATGAGAAGAATCACGGTGTTCCAACTGGACCTATTACACAACCCAAGGCCAAGAACATTCAACAAGCATTCATACTTCATCTACAAAATTGGATAGGCTAGGTTCAACCGTCATTTCATAAGTAAATATTTGCACGGTTGAAGTAGCGGATGAAGTTGCAAGCATCATTTCATGAGTGGTTAGAAAACTTTATTTATAATTAATTTCATAAAGTTTGTAATGCTCAAATTGACTTGGTCTTCTGTGGAGATTTAAAGGGATCGAGATTAAATCACGGGCACTATTTTTTTTTTTGTGGGGAGACTAAATACCCACAAATTATTATGTAAAAGCATATTTGTGATCAATGAAATAGATCTCTTAAGTTGAGACGTTCCCCCTTATAGAAATCTGAACATATCTTTGTCGTT
>NW_019276288.1:0-1449 GCF_002738345.1 Cucurbita maxima | reverse complement strand
AATTCGAAAATCTTGTTTGTTAACAAATATTATATTTTTCAAAAGTCGTCGTTGTAGAGTGGTGAGTACTACCGCGAGTTTGATCCCCCGCAGCTACGATTTTTAATTTTCTTTCGAATTCGAAATTTGACAGTGGTGAACCAGATGATTTGGGTTTGTCCCCTACAAAGAAATTCGAGATTGGATTCCTTTTTCTCTCGTGTGTTAACAAATAATATACTTTTCAGAGGTCGGTGTAATACAGTAGTGAGTATTCTTGCTTGTCACTCGATAGACCTGAGTTTGAACCCCGACAATAATAAGCTTAATTTTCTTTTGGAAATTTGCACCGCATTTGAAATTGGATTACTTGTTCCGTGTCTTGGATTGATAAAATCTAGAGCGTTGACAATGGATCATTTTTTCTAAAGACGATTGGTAAAATCTGGAGCGTTAACAAATAATTTATTTTTTATGAGTCGTTTTAGTGGTACAATGGGGAGTATTTCCGCTTGTCATTCGAGTTATTATGTTCCAGAGGACGTTGTAATACAAGGGCGAGCATTCCTGCTTGTCACTCAGTGACCCAAGTTTGATCCCGAACAATAACAAGTTTAATCTTGTTTTTACAATTTTAGTCGGATTCAAAATTGAATTACTTTTGGAAACCGCGATGGATAAAATCTGGTTTGTTAACAAATATTATATTTTTCGAAAGTCGTCGTTGTAGAGTGGTGAGTACTCCCACGAGTTTGATCCCCCGCAGCGACGATTTATAAATTTCTTTTGAATTCGAAATTCGGTATTGGCAAACCGGACTATTTGGGTTTGTTTCCCAACAACGAAATTCGGGATTGGATTCCTTTTTCTCTCGTGTGTTAACAAATAACACATTTTTCAGAGGTCGATGTAATACAGTAGTGAGTATTCCCGCTTGTCACTCGAGAGACCTGAGTTTGTACCCCGACAATATTAAGCTTAATTTTCTTTTGAAAATTTGCACCGCATTTGCAATTGGATTACTTGTTGCGAATCTTTGATTGATAAAATCTAAAGCGTTGACAATGGATCACTTTTTCTAAAGACAATTGGTAAAATATGGAGAGTTAACAAATAATTTATTTTTTATGAGTCGTTTTAGTGGTAAACTGGGGAGTATTTCCACTTGTCATGTTAACAAATAATTTATTTTTTATGAGTCGTTTTAGTGGTAAACTGGGGAGTATTTCCACTTGTCATTCGAGTTGTTATGTTCCAGAGGTCATTGTAATACAAGGGCGAGCAGTCCTGCTTGTAACTCTATGACCCAAGTATGTTCCCGAACAATTACAAGTTTAATCTTGTTTTTCGAATTTTCGTATGATACCAAACTGAATTACTTTTTGTAACGACGATGGATAAAATCTTGTTTCTTAACAAATATTATATTTTTCGAAAGTCGTCGTTGTAGAGTGGTGAGTACTCCCACGA
>NW_019276287.1:0-1359 GCF_002738345.1 Cucurbita maxima | reverse complement strand
AAAACATTTGTGGGGAATGGTTAGGCTTGTAGATGTAAAATAAAATTTCGAACCAACGGAGTGCATCAAAACAGTAAAAGAGTGCTTCAAATCGAACCCTACTTCGNACGGTCGACGTTTCTCAACACATTTGCGGGGAATGATTAGGCATGTAGATGTACAATACAATTTCGAACCAACGGAGTGCATCAAAACCGTAAAAGAGTCCTTCAAATCGAACCCTACTTTGGAAACCCAAATCTGGGACGTTTGAAGTACGTGCTAAAAAAACCGAGTCACGGTCGACGTTTTTCAAAACATTTGTGGGGAATGATTAGGCTTGTGGATGTAGAATACCATTTCGAACCAACGGAGAACGTGCTAAAAAAACCGAGTCACGGTCGACGTTTTTCAACACATTTGTGGGGAATGATTAGGCTTGTAGATGTAGAATACAATTTCGAACCGACGGAGTGCATCAAAACAGTAAAAGAGTGCTTCAAATCGAACCCTACTTCGGAAACCGAAATCTGGGACGTTTGAAGTACGTGCTAAAAAAACCGAGTCACGGTCGACGTTTTTCAAAACATTTGTGGGGAATGATTAGGCTTGTGGATGTAGAATACAATTTCAAACCAACGGAGTACGTGCTAAAAAAACCGAGTCATGGTCGACGTTTTTCAAAACATTTGTGGGAAATTATTAGGCTTGAAGTTTTAGAATACAATTTCGAACCGACGGAGTGCATCAAAACAGTAAAAGAGTGCTTCAAATCGAACCCTACTTCGGAAACCTAAATCTGGGACGTTTGAAGTACGTGCTAAAAAAACCGAGTCACGGTCAACGTTTTTCAATACATTTGTGGGGAATGATTAGGCTTGTAGATGTAGAATACAATTTCGAACCAACGGAGTGCATCAAAAAAGTAAAAGAGTGCCTCAAATCGAACCCTACTTCGGAAACCCAGATCTGGGACGTTTGAAGTACGTGCTAAAAAAACCGAGTCACGGTCGACGTTTTTCAAAACATTTGTGGGGAATGATTAGGCTTGTGGATGTAGAATACAATTTCGAACCAACGGAGTACGTGCTAAAAAAACCGAGTCACGGTCGACGTTTTTCAACACATTTGTGGGGAATGATTAGGCATGTAGATGTAGAATACAATTTCGAACCAACGGAGTGCATCAACACTGTAAAAGAGTGCTTCAAATCGAACCCTACTTCGGAAACCCAAATCTGGGACGTTTGAAGTACGTGCTAAAAAAACCGAGTCACGGTCGACGTTTTTCAAAACATTTGTGGGGAATGATTAGGCTTGTAGATGTAGAATACAACCTCGAACAAACGGAGTGCATCAAAACAGTAAAAGAGTGCTTCA
>NW_019276286.1:0-1359 GCF_002738345.1 Cucurbita maxima | reverse complement strand
CCTGATTCGTAAACACCAAAACCGGGACGTTTGAAGAACGTGCTAAAAAAACCAAGTTACTGTCGATTTTTGAAGAAACTTTTTTGGGGAAGGATTAGGCATGACGATTTAGAATAGTATTTCGAAGAAACGGAGTGTATATTACAGTAAAAAACTGCTTAATGTCGAACCCTGATTCGAAAACACCAAAACCGGGACGTTTGAAGAACATGCTAAAAAAACCGAGTTACTGTCGATTTTTTAAGAAACTTTTTTGGGGAAGGATTAGGCATGATGATTTAGAATAGTATTTCGAAGAAACGGAGTCTATATTACTATAAAAAAGTGCTTAAAGTCGAACCCTGTTTCGTAAACACCAAAACCGGGACGTTTGAAGAACGTGCTAAAAAAACCGAGTTACTGTCGCTTTTTTAAGAAACTTTTTTGGGGAATGATTAGGCATGATGATTTAGAATGGTATTTCGAAGGAACGGAGTGTATATTACAGTAAAAAAGTGCTTAAAGTCGAACCCTGATTCGTAAACACCAAAACCGGGACATTTGAAGAACGTGCTAAAAAAACCGAGTTACTGTCGATTTTTTAAGAAACTTTTTTGGGGAAGGATTAGGCATGATGATTTAGAATAGTATTTAGAAGAAACGGAGTGTATATTAAAGTAAAAAAGTGCTTAACGTCGAACCCTGATTCGTAAACACCAAAACCGAGACGTTTGAAGAACGTGCTAAAAAAACCGAGTTACTGTCGATTTTTTAAGAAACTTTTTTGGGGAAGGATTAGGCATGATGATTTAGAATAGTATTTCGAAGAAACGGAGTGTATATTACAGTAAAAAAGTGCTTAAAGTCGAACCTTGATTCGTAAACACCAAAACCGGGACGTTTGAAGAATGTGCTAAAAAAACCGAGTTACTGTCGATTTTTTAAGAAACTTTTTTTGGGAATGATTAGGCATGATGATTTAGAATAGTATTTCAAAGAAACGGAGTGTATATTACAGTAAAAAAGTGCTTAAAGTCGAACCCTGATTCGTAAACACCAAAACCGGGACGTTTGAAGAACGTGCTAAAAAAACTGAGTAACTGTCCATTTTTTATGAAAATTTTTGGGGGAATGTTTAGGCATGATGATTTCGAATTGAATGTCGAAGAAACGGAGTGCATACAAAAGTAAAAAAGTGCTGAAAGTCGAATCCTAACTCGTAAACACCAAAACCAAGACGTTTGAAGAACGTGAAAAAACCGAGTAACTGTCCAATTTTTAAGAAACTTTTTCGGGGAAGGATTAGGCATGATGATTTAGAATAGTATTTCGAAGAAACGGAGTGTATATTACAGTAAAAAACTGCTTAATGTCGAACCC
>NW_019276285.1:942-1360 GCF_002738345.1 Cucurbita maxima | reverse complement strand
CCATCTTATCGATAATAATAGATCAACTAAATCCATATTATGCAAAGAAACAAGTTTATGACTTATAAAAACAGCTACCTAAATTATGTCCTAAAAATTTTAAAACATAAGTTGTAGTTGATAATTAGACAAAAATTTCCATAAATTCATGAATTCGTGTCCAATTAGTTAATCCGAAAGATGGTAACTAGCATATAGTAATTGAAACTCCACATGAAGTAATTTAAAGTTCCCCAAAGTTTATCTCATCTTTAATGAAGCATGAATTGCATTGAAGTTCATGAAATGCTTATAGACTCCAACTCTGAGTACTATTAATGTGTTTCATTGAGATTCTCATAAATGAAACTAAGGTGCATTCAATACAACTTTATTTTCTTGTCATACGAGACAAAATGGAAAAATTAAATCAAACAAA
>NW_019276285.1:0-546 GCF_002738345.1 Cucurbita maxima | reverse complement strand
CCTAAGGCTTCATACATATGTTTCAAGTGGTAAAACAAGGGCATTTGGTCTAGTGGTATGATTCTTGCTTTGGGTGTGAGAGGTCTCGAGTTTGATTCTCAAAATACCCCTTCAAGATATTGTAGTACGAATGGTGGGGATGTAGCTCAGATAGTAGAGCACTCACTTCTGATGTGGAAAGTTACGAGGTTGATACCTTGCATCTCCAAAATGAATCAATCACTAAATATATTATTTCTTTTCAATTTTTTCTTATTTACGACATAATGAGCCAGGATAGTTTTTCATGTCACTATTTTGAAAATTACTTCTTTTCAATTTTTTCTTATTCATGACATGTTGAGTACCGATATTCGTTCATTTTCACTATTATTGATGATGGAAAATTTAGGGTTTTGTGATGCAAGAATTGTAGGGATTAGCTTCGCTTAGCATGTGAGAGGTACGGGGATCGATACCTCGCATCTCCAAAAGAAACTATTTTATTATTAATATTTAATTTCTATTCAATATTTCCTTATTTATGACATAATATGCATATATACT
>NW_019276284.1:0-1360 GCF_002738345.1 Cucurbita maxima | reverse complement strand
CAAACGTCCCGGTTTGGGGTTTTCGAATTTGGGTTACGATTTTAAGCAATTTTTAACTGCTTTATACACTCTGTTATTTCGACATTCTGTTGTAAATCATCATGCTTAATCATTCCCCAGAAAAGTTCCTTAAAATATGGACATTTACTCGGTTTTCGTAGCACGTGTTTCATACGTCTCGGTTCTGGATTTTGTGAATTAGACTTTCGATTTGAAGAAATTTATTGCTGCTTTATACACTCCGTTTCTTCGACATTCAATTCAAAATCATCGTGCCTAATCATTCCCCACAAAAGTTTTCAAAAACATTCGCAGTTTCTAGTTTTTTGTAGCACGTGTTTCAAAAGTTCCTGTTTGGGGTTTACGAAATAGCGTTTCAATTTTAAGCACTTTTTTACTGCTTCATACACTCCGTTTCTTCGACCCTCTGTATTCAATCATCATGCCTAATCATTCCCCATGAAAGTTTTGAAAAACATGGACAGCTACTCGGTTTCTTTAGCACATTTTTCAAACGTCCCGGTTTGGGGTTTTCGAATTAGGGTTACGATTTTAAGCAATTTTTAACTGCTTTATACACTCTGTTATTTCGACATTCTGTTGTAAATCATCATGCTTAATCATTCCCCAGAAAAGTTTCTTAAAATATGGACATTTACTCGGTTTTCTCAGCACGTGTTTCATACGTCTCGGTTCTGGATTTTGTGAATAAGGCTTTCGATTTTAAAAAATTTATTGCTGCTTTATACACTCCGTTTCTTCGACATTCAATTCGAAATCATCGTGCCTAATCATTCCCCACAAAAGTTTTCAAAACCATTCACAGTTTCTAGTTTTTTTTTAGCACGTGTTTCAAAAGTTCCTGTTTGGGGTTTACGAAATAGAGTTTCAATTTTAAGCACTTTTTTACTGCTTCATACACTCCGTTTCTTCGACCCTCTGTATTCAATCATCATGCCTAATCATTCCCCATGAAAGTTTTGAAAAACATGGACAGCTACTCGGTTTTTTTAGCACATTTTTCAAACGTCCCGGTTTGGGGTTTTCGAATTAGGGTTACGATTTTAAGCAATTTTTAACTGCTTTATACACTCTGTTATTTCGACATTCTATTGTAAATCATCATGCTTAATCATTCCTCAGAAAAGTTTCTTAAAATATGGACATTTACTCGGTTTTCTCAGCACGTGTTTCATACGTCTCGGTTCTGGATTTTGTGAATTAGGCTTTCGATTTTAACAAATTTATTGCTGCTTTATACACTCCGTTTCTTCGACATTCAATTCAAAATCATCGTGCCTAATCATTCCCCACAAAAGTTTTCAAAAACATTCACAGTTTCTAGTTTTTTGTAGCAATG
>NW_019276283.1:0-1360 GCF_002738345.1 Cucurbita maxima | reverse complement strand
GTCCTTGATTAGGGTTCACAAACTAGGGCTTCGATTTTAAGCACTCTTTTACTGTTTTTCTACACTCCGTTTCTTCGACATTCTATTCTAAATCATCAAGACTAAAATTTCCCAACAAAAGTTTCGACAAACGTCGACCGTGACACGGTTTCTTTCGCACGTATTTCTGACTAACCAGGTTAGGGAATCGATTTAAAGCACTCTTTTACTGTTTTGTGCACTCCATTTCTTCCAAATTCTATTCTAAATCATTATGCCCGATCACTCCGAGCAGGACTTTCGAAGAACGCCGACCGCTACTCAGTTTTTTTATCACGTGGTTCAAACGTCCTAGATTAGGGTTCACAAATTAGGGCTTCAATATTATGCACTCTTTTACTGTTTTTCTACACTCCGTTTCTTCAACATTCTATTCCAAATCAACAAGACTAAACATTCCCAATAAAAGTTACGAGAAACGTCGATCGTCACACGGTTTTTTGAGCACGTACTTCTAACTAACCGGCTTGGGACTCGATTTAAAGCACTCTTTTACTGTTTTATGCACTCCATTTCTTCCAAATTCTGTTCTAAATCATATTTCCCGATCACTCCCAACAGGAATTTCAAAAAACGACGACCGCTACTCAGTTTTTTTTATCACGTGGTTCAAACGTCCTTGATTAGAGTTCACAAACTAGGGCTTCGATTTTAAGCACTCTTTTACTGTTTTTCTACACTCCGTTTCTTCGACATTCTATTCTAAATCATCAAGACTAAAATTTCCCAACAAAAGTTTCGAGAAACGTCGACCGTGACACGGTTTTTTTCGCACGTATTTCTGACTAACCAGGTTAGGGAATCGATTTAAAGCACTCTTTTACTGTTTTGTGCACTCCATTTCTTCCAAATTCTATTCTAAATCATATTTCCCGATCACTCCGAGCAGGACTTTCGAAGAACGCCGACTGCTACTCAGTTTTTTTATCACGTGGTTCAAACGTCCTATTTTAGGGTTCACAAATTAGGGCTTCAATATTATGCACTCTTTTACTGTTTTTCTACACTCCGTTTCTTCAACATTCTATTCCAAATCAACAAGACTAAACATTCCCAACAAAAGTTACGAGAGACGTCGACCGTCACACGGTTTTTTGAGCACGTACTTCTAACTAACCGGCTTGAGACTCGATTTAAAGCACTCTTTTACTGTTTTATGCACTCCATTTCTTCCAAATTCTGTTCTAAATCATATTTTCCGATCACTCCCAACAGGAATTTCGAAAAACGACGACCGCTACTCAGTTTTTTTTATCACGTGGTTCAAACGTCCTTGATTAGGGTTCACAAACTAGGGCTTCGATTTTAAGCACTCTTTTAC
>NW_019276282.1:0-1361 GCF_002738345.1 Cucurbita maxima | reverse complement strand
CAAGCCTTATCATTCCTCACAAAACTTTCGAAAAACGTCGATCGTGACTCGATTATTTTAGCACGTACTTCAAACTTCCCAGATTTGGGTTTTCGAAGTAGGGTTCGATTTGAAGAACTCTTTTACTCTTTTATGCTCTCCGTTTCTTAGAAATAATATTCTAAATCATCAAGCCTTATCATTCCTCACAAAACTNTAAGCCTTATCATTCCTCACAAAACTTTCGAAAAACGTCGATCGTGACTCGGTTTTTTTTAGCACGTACTTCAAACTTTTCAGATTTGTGATTCCGAAGTAGGGTTCGATTTGAAGAACTCTTTTACTATTTTATGCACTTCGTTTCTTAGAAATAATATTCTAAATCATCAAGCCTTATCATTCCTCACAAAACTTTCGAAAAACGTCGATCGTGACTCGATTATTTTAGCACGTACTTCAAACTTCCCAGATTTGGGTTTTCGAAGTAGGGTTTGATTTGAAGAACTCTTTTACTGTTTTATGCTCTCCGTTTCTTAGAAATAATATTCTAAATCATCAAGCCTTATCATTCCTCACAAAACTTTCGAAAAACGTCGATCGTGATTCGGTTTTTTAGCACGTACTTCAAACTTCCCAGATTTGGGTTTCCGAAGAAGGGTTCGATTTGAAGAACTCTTTTACTTTTTTATGCAAAACGTTTCTTAGAAATTATATTCTAAATCATCAAGCCTTATCATTCCTCACAAAACTTTCGAAAAACGTCGATCGTGACTCGGTTTTTTTAGCACGTACTTCAAACTTTTCAGATTTGGGTTTCCGAAGAAGGGTTCGATTTGAAGAACTCTTTTACTGTTTTATGCAATCCGTTTCTTAGAAATTATATTCTAAATCATCAAGCCTTATCATTCCTCACAAAACTTTCGAAAAACGTCGATCGTGATTCGGTTTTTTAGCACGTACTTCAAACTTTTCAGATTTGGGTTTCCGAAGAAGGGTTCGATTTGAAGAACTCTTTTACTGTTTTATGCACTCCGTTTCATAGAAATAATATTCTAAATCATCAAGCCTTATCATTCCTCACAAAACTTTCGAAAAACGTCGATCGTGACTCGAATTTTTACCACGTACTTCAATCTTCCATGATTTGGGTTGCCGAAGTAGGGTTCGATTTGAAGAACTCTTTTACTGTTTTATGCACTCCATTTCATAGAAATAATATTCTAAATCATCAAGCCTTATCATTCCTCACAAAACATTCGAAAAACGTTGATCGTGATTCGGTTTTTTAGCACGTACTTCAAACTTCCCAGATTTGGGTTTCCGAAGTAGGGTTCGATTTGAAGAACTCTTTTACTGTTTTATGCACTCCGTTTCTTAGAAAT
>NW_019276281.1:898-1361 GCF_002738345.1 Cucurbita maxima | reverse complement strand
TAGGGTTCACAAATTAGGGCTTCGATTTTAAGCACTCTTTTACTGTTTTTCTACACTCCGTTTCTTCGACATTCTATTCTAAATAATCAAGACTTAACATTCCCAACAAAAGTTTCGAGAAATGTCGGCCGTGACACGGTTTTTTTAGCACGTACTTTTAACTAACCATGTTAGGGAATCGATTTAAAGCTCTCTTTTACTGTTTTATGCACTCCATTTCTTCAAAATTCTATTCTAAATCATTATTCCCGATCACTCCGAGCAGGAATTTTGAAAAACGCCGACCGCAGCTCAGTTTTTTTATCACGTGGTTCAAACGTCCTGAATTAGGGTTCACAAATTTGGGCTTCGATTTTAAGCACTCTTTTACTGTTCTTCTACACTCCGTTTCTTCGACATTCTATTCTAAATCATCAAGACTAAACATTCCCAAAAAAAGTTTCGAGAAACGTCGACCGTGACA
>NW_019276281.1:0-563 GCF_002738345.1 Cucurbita maxima | reverse complement strand
GTTTCTTCGACATTCTATTCTAAATCATCAAGACTAAACATTCCCAACAAAAGTTTCGAGAAACGTCGACCGTAACACGGTTTTTTAGCACGTATTTCTAACTAACCAGGTTAAGGAATCAATTTAAAGCACTCTTTTACAGTTTTATGCACTCCATTTCTTTCAAATTCTATTCTAAATCATTATTCCCGATCACTCCGAGCAGGAATTTCGAAAAACACCGACCGCTACTCATTTTTTTTTTATCACGTGGTTCAAACGTCATGGATTAGGGTTCACAAATTAGGGCTTCGATTTTAAGCACTCTTTTACGGTTTTTCTACACTCCGTTTCTTCGACATTCTATTCTAAATCATCAAGACTAAACATTCCCAAAAAAAGTTTCGAGAAACGTCGACCGTGACACGGTTTTTTTAGCACGTACTTCGAACTAACAAGGTTAGGGAATCGATTTATAGCACTCTTTTACTGTTTTATGCACACCATTTCTTTCAAATTATATTCTAAATCATTATTCCGATCACTCCGAGCAGAAGTTTCAAAAAACATCGACCGCTACTCAG
>NW_019276280.1:612-1361 GCF_002738345.1 Cucurbita maxima | reverse complement strand
ACGGTCGACATTTTTAAAAAGTTTTGTGGGGAATGATTAGGCTTTATGATTTAGAATAGAATTTCAACGAAACGGAGTGCATAAAATAGTAAAAGTGTGCTTCAAAATGAGCCCTACTTCGGAAACTTAAATCTGGGACGTTTGAAGTACGTGCTAAAATAACCGAGTCACGGTCGACGTTTGTTGGAAGTTTTGTGGGGAATGAATAGGCTTGTAGATGTAGAATACAATTTCGAACCAACAGAGTGCATCAAAACAGTAAAAGAGTGCTTCAAATCGAACCCTACTTCGAAAACCCAAATCTGGGACGTTTGAAGTACGTGCTAAAAAACCGAGTCACGGTCGACGTTTTTCAAAACTTTTGTGGGGAATGATTCGGCATAATGATTTAGAATAGAATTTTGAAGAATCATAGTGCATAAAATAGTAAAAGATTGCTTCAAATCGAACCCTACTTCGAAACACTAATCAGGGACGTTTGAAGTATGTGCTAAAAAACCCGAGTCACGGTCGACATTTTTAAAACTTTTGTAGGGAATGATTAGGCTTGATGATGTAGAAAAGAATTTCCAACAAGCGGAGTGCATCCAAACAGTAAAAGAGTCCTTCAAATCGAAACCTAATTCGAAAACACAAATTTGAGACGTTTGAAGTATGTGGTAAAAAAACCGAGTCACAGTCGACATTTTTAAAAATTTTTGTGGGGAATGATTAGGCTTTATGATTTAGAATAGAATTTCAACGAAACG
>NW_019276280.1:0-421 GCF_002738345.1 Cucurbita maxima | reverse complement strand
TTTTTCAAAACTTTTGTGGGGAATGATTCGGCATAATGATTTAGAATAGAATTTTGAAGAATCATAGTGCATAAAATAGTAAAAGATTGGTTCAAATCGAACCCTACTTCGAAACACTAATCAGGGACGTTTGAAGTATGTGCTAAAAAGTCCGAGTCACGGTCGACATTTTTAAAACTTTTGTAGGGAATGATTAGGCTTGATGATGTAGAAAAGAATTTCCAACAAGCGGAGTGCATCCAAACAGTAAAAGAGTCCTTCAAATCGAAACCTAATTCGAAAACACAAATTTGAGACGTTTGAAGTATGTGGTAAAAAAACCGAGTCACGGTCGACATTTTTAAAAATTTTTGTGGGGAATGATTAGGCTTTATGATTTAGAATAGAATTTCAACGAAACGGAGTGCATAAAATAGTAAAA
>NW_019276279.1:0-1362 GCF_002738345.1 Cucurbita maxima | reverse complement strand
GAAAGACAGTAAAAGAGTGCTTAAAATCGAAGCCCTATTTTGTGAACCATAATCCAGGACGTTTTAACCACCTGCTAAAAAAACTGAGTAGCGGTTTGCGTTTTCCGAAATTCCTGTTGGTAGTGATTGAGAATAAAGATTTAGAATAGAACTTGGAAGAAACGGAGTGCATAAAACAGTAAAAGAGTGCTTAAAATCGATTCCCTAACCTTGGACGTTACAAGTACGTGCTAAAAAAACCGCGTCACGGTCGACGTTTCTCGAAACTTTTGTGTGGAATGTTGAGTATTGTTGATTTAGAATAGAATGTCGAATAAACGGAGTGTGGAAATACAGTAAAAGAGTGCTTAAAATCGAAGCCCTATTTTGTGAACCATAATCCAGGACGTTTTAACCACGTGCTAAAAAAACTGAGTAGCGGTCGGCGTTTTCCGAAATTCCTGTTGGTAGTGATCGAGAATAATGATTTAGAATAGAATTTGGAAGAAACGGAGTGCATAAAACCGTAAAAGAGTGCTTAAAATCGATTCCCTAACCTTGGACGTTACAAGTACGTGCTAAAAAAACCGCGTCACGGTCGACGTTTCTCGAAACTTTTGTGTGGAATGTTGAGTATTGTTGATTTAGAATAGAATGTCGAATAAACGGAGTGTGGAAAGACAGTAAAAGAGTGCTTAAAATCGAAGCCCTATTTTATGAACCATAATCCAGGACGTTTTAACCACGTGCTAAAATAACTGAGTAGCGGTCGGCGTTTTCCGAAATTCCTGTTGGTAGTGATCGAGAATAAAGATTTAGAATAGAATTTGGAAGAAACGGAGTGCATAAAACAGTAAAAGAGTGCTTAAAATCGAAGCCCTATTTTATGAACCATAATCCAGGACGTTTTAACCACGTGCTAAAATAACTGAGTAGCGGTCGGCGTTTTCCGAAATTCCTGTTGGTAGTGATTGAGAATAAAGATTTAGAATAGAACTTGGAAGAAACGGAGTGCATAAAACCGTAAAAGAGTGCTTAAAATCGATTCCCTAACCGTGGACGTTAGAAAAACGTGCGAAAAAAATCGCGTAACGGTCGACGTTTCTCGAAACTTTTGTTGGGAATGTTTAGTTTAGTCTTGATGATTTAGAATAGAATGTCGAATAAACGGCGTGTGGAAAGACAGTAAAAGAGTGCTTAAAATCGAAGCCCTATTTTGTGAACCATAATCCAGGACGTTTTAACCACCTGCTAACAAAACTGAGTAGCGGTCGGCGTTTTCCGAAATTCATGTTGGTAGTGATCGAGAATAAAGATTTAGAATAGAATTTGGAAGAAACGGAGTGCATAAAACAGTAAAAGAGTGCTTAAAATCGATTCCCT
>NW_019276278.1:785-1362 GCF_002738345.1 Cucurbita maxima | reverse complement strand
CGTTTGTCGAAAGTTTTGTGAGGAATGATAAGGCTTGATGATTTAGAATATTATTTCTAAGAAACGGAGTGCGTAAAACAGTAAAAGAGTTCTTCAAATGGAACCCTTCTTCCGAAACCCTATTTCAAGGTCGACGTTTGTCGAAAGTTTTGTGAGGAATGATAAGGCTAGATGATTTAGACTATTATTTCTAAGAAACGGAGTGCCTAAAACAGTAAAAGATTTCTTCAAATGGAACTCTTCTTCCGAAACCCTAACAGGGAAGTTTGTAGTACGTGCTAAAAAAACCGAGTCACGGTCGACGTTTGTCGAAAATTTTGTGAGGAATGATAAGGCTAGATGATTTAGAATATTATTTCTAAGAAACGGAATGCGTAAAACAGTAAAAGAGTTCTTCAAATGGAACTCTTCTTCCGAAACCCTAACAGGGAAGTTTGTAGTACGTGCTAAAAAAACCGAGTCACGGTCGACGTTTGTCGAAAATTTTGTGAGGAATGATAAGGCTAGATTATTTAGAATATTATTTCTAAGAAACGGAATGCGTAAAACAGTAAAAGAGTTCTTCAAATGGAACCCT
>NW_019276278.1:0-770 GCF_002738345.1 Cucurbita maxima | reverse complement strand
GTAAAAGAGTTCTTCAAATGGAACCCTGCTTCGGAAACCCAAACAGGGAAGTTTGTAGTACGTGCTAAAAAACCGAGTCACGGTCGACGTTTGTCGAAAGTTTTGTGAGAAATGATAAGGCTAGATGATTTAGAATAATATTTCTAAGAAACGGAGTGTGTAAAACAGTAAAAGAGTTCTTCAAATGGAACCCTTTTTCCGAAACCCTAACAGGGAAGTATGTAGTACGTGCTAAAAAAACCGAGTCACGGTCGACGTTTGTCGAAAGTTTTGTGAGAAATGATAAGGCTAGATGATTTAGAATATTATTTCTAAGAAACGGAGTGCGTAAAACAGTAAAAGAGTTCTTCAAATGGAACCCTTCTTCCGAAACCCTAACAGGGAAGTTTGTAGTACGTGTTAAAAAAACCGAGTCACGGTCGATGTTTGTCGAAAGTTTTGTGAGGAACGATAAGGCTTGATTATTTAGAATATTATTTCTAAGAAACGGAGTGCGTAAAACAGTAAAAGAGTTCTTCAAATGGAACCCTTCTTCCGAAACCCTAACAGGGAAGTTTGTAGTACGTGCTAAAAAAACCGAGTCACGGTCGACGTTTGTCAAAAGTTTTGTGAGGAATGATAAGGCTTGATGATTTAGAATATTATTTCTAAGAAACTGAGTGCGTAGAACAGTAAAAGAGTTCTTCAAATGGAACCCTTCTTCCGAAACCCTAACAGGGAAGTTTGTAGTACGTGCTAAAAAAACCGAGTCACGGTCGACGTTTGTCGAA
>NW_019276277.1:685-1362 GCF_002738345.1 Cucurbita maxima | reverse complement strand
GGAATGTGGCCTTCTAACTTGTGCTGCCTTCGGGATGGTGGATGGTCGGAACGACGACAAAGCGTGCAAGGTGGGGTGGAGTTGGGTGCCTTCGGGCGTCCAACATGAGCCTCGTCGAACGTGCGGCATTGTGGTGACGCAGTCGGTCCATCCTTGGGGCAGCCCTATGTTTTGAAGGCGTGTGGTGCCAGAACACGTTCGGCTGGTTGGAATCAGGTGCCTTTGGGCGTGCGACATGAGACTAGTTGGGCATGGAATGTGGCCTTCTAACTTGTGCTGCCTTCGGGATGGTGGATGGTCGGAACGACGACAAAGCGTGCAAGGTGGGGTGGAGTTGGGTGCCTTCGGGCGTCCAACATGAGCCTCGTCGAGCGTGCGGCGTTGTGGTGACGCCGTCGGGCCATCCTTGGGGCAGCCCTATGTTTTGAAGGCGTGTGGTGCCAGAACATGTTCGGCTGGTTGGAATCGGGTGCCTTTGGGCGTGCGACATGAGACTAGTTGGGCATGGAATGTCGCCTTCTAACTTGTGCTGCCTTCGGGATGGTGGATGGTCGGAACGACGACAAAGCGTGCAAGGTGGGGTGGAGTTGGGTGCCTTCATGCGTCCAACATGAGCCTCGTCGAGCGTGCGGCGTTGTGGTGACGCAGTCGGGCCATCCTTGGGGCAGCCCTATGTT
>NW_019276277.1:0-291 GCF_002738345.1 Cucurbita maxima | reverse complement strand
ATGGTCGGAACGACGACAAAGCGTGCAAGGTGGGGTGGAGTTGGGTGCCTTCGGGCGTCCAACATGAGCCTCGTCGAGCGTGCGGCGTTGTGGTGACGCCGTCGGGCCATCCTTGGGGCAGCCCTATGTTTTGAAGGCGTGTGGTGCCAGAACATGTTCGGCTTGTTGGAATCGGGTGCCTTTTGGCGTGCGACATGAGACTAGTTGAGCATGGAATGTGGCCTTCTAACTTGTGCTGCCTTCGGGATGGTGGATGGTCGGAACGACGACAAAGCGTGCAAGGTGGGGTGG
>NW_019276276.1:0-1363 GCF_002738345.1 Cucurbita maxima | reverse complement strand
GTAAATAACGGAAACGACTTTATTTTCTTTGTTGGTCTCAGAAAGGTTTATTCCAGAAAAGCAATAAAGATGCGACATTTTCATCCACTAACTTAGATCAGTATTTAATAAGGTGGAGAACAACCTTTCCATCCGTGCAAGAACTCAAATTTGTTTAAAGGATTATTAAACAATGAAAAGCCATTATTATCTGCCAACCATATGCATATTTCATTATCCTATCGATCAGAAAGTCATGTTCCCTTTTCAGACCAGAAAACCTCAAATGAGGCATGCCCTAATTTTCTCTCAAAGTCACACCAAAACAATGTGGTTTGAAAAAAATTCTCCTTAAAGTCCCAATAGAATTGGGTTCCTGGATTGACGATATGCACGCCTAAGTCCATAGCAAATTTGAAATTTTAGGTTAGATACACCCAAACTAAGATAAATATATACATATAAATTTTAAGAAGTATGCTAAAATAAAAACATTAAATACGAAAATAAAACCATTAAAAACCTAATAAATATTATGTAAAAATTAAATAGTTTAATTTTTTTTTTAAATTTCAAAACTTAAAATAAAAACGTGAATTTCATCGTGAGTATGTAGATATATATATATTCTCTACTAACCTATATCTTCGTTTTTAGATTTGTAATGAGTCTCAAGAGGTGAATTGAATGCGCTCAAAAGGAAAGCTAGGGTGACAAAATGAGCCCTTATATTTTCAATTCTTCAATTGATACATCAATTCAAATTTCCTTATAGAAATATCTTTCAAATGAAAAACAAAAAATTTTACTGAAGGTCTTCATTTTTTGTTTCACTCTTTTGAAATTCTACTTAATTTCTTAAGCAATTCATTTCTACTCTCTATCATATGAATTTTTACGCGTATTCTTAATGCAGTAAGAATATACCACGTAAAAAAAGTAAATAGATATACAACAATTATATTGTTTGAGTTTGTAGGCAAAGGCCAAAACGAAAACACAAACAACAAAAGACTTGAGAATTTGCATGATCTTCATTTCTTCATTGGTGTTGGGACTTATTTTTATTTACATAAAAAATAAAAAATAAGAGAGAGAAAATGCAAGAATAAATAATTTACAGGATTGTTTATTATATAATCCTTTACAATAAATGTTATTTAATTATTGTCTTATTATGCATAGCTAGTCATTAAGTAAGTTATGAATAAAAATATATTTTCTAAGATTTTATCTATTATAATTGCAAAATTAACCAAATATATTTTAATTCAAACCTAACACATTAAACCAATCAACCTTTTTATTTATACTCAATACCAAATATCTAAAAAAAGTTTTTTTCTTTTTTTTAACACTAATAAAAAAGTTAATCTAAAAAAAA
>NW_019276275.1:0-1363 GCF_002738345.1 Cucurbita maxima | reverse complement strand
AAGTGTTCTTCAAATCGAACCCTTCTTCGGAAACCCGAATCTGTCAAGTTTGAAGTACGTGCTAAAAAAACCGAGTCACGATCGACGTTTTTCGAAAGTTTTGTGAGGAATGACAAGGCTTGATGATCTAGAATATTATTTCTAAGAAACGGAGTGCATAAAACAGTAAAAGAGTTCTTCATATCGAACCCTTCTTCGGAAACCCGAATCTGGGAAGTTTGAAGTACGTGCTAAAAAAACCGAGTCACGNGTCTGGGAAGTTTGAAGTACGTGCTAAAAAAACCGAGTCACGATCGACGTTTTTCGAATGTTTTGTGAGGAATGACAAGGCTTGATGATTTAGAATATTATTTCTAAGAAACGGAGTGCATAAAACAGAAAAAGAGTTCTTCAAATCGAACCCTTCTTCGGAAACCCGAATCTGGGAAGTTTGAAGTACTTGCTAGAAAAACCGAGTCACGATCGACGTTTTTCGAATGTTTTGTGAGGAATGACAAGGCTTGATGATTTAGAATATTATTTCTAAGAAACGGAGTGCATAAAATAGTAAAAGTGTTCTTCAAATCGAACCCTTCTTCGGAAACCCGAATCTGGGAAGTTGAAGTACGTGCTAAAAAACCGAGTCACGATCGACGTTTTTCGAATGTTTTGTGAGGAATGACAAGGCTTGATGATTTAGAATATTATTTCTAAGAAACGGAGTGCATAAAACAGTAAAAGTGTTTTTCAAATCGAACCCTTCTTCGGAAACCCGAATCTGGGAAGTTGAAGTACGTGCTAAAAAACCGAGTCACGATCGACGTTTTTCGAAAGTTTTGTGAGGAATGACAAGGCTTGATGATTTAGAATATTATTTCTAAGAAACGGAGTGCATAAAATAGTAAAAGTGTTCTTCAAATCGAACCCTTCTTCGGAAACCCGAATCTGGGAAGTTTGAAGTACGTGCTAAAAAACCGAGTCACGATCGACGTTTTTCGAATGTTTTGTGAGGAATGACAAGGCTTGATGATTTAGAATATTATTTCTAAGAAACGGAGTGCATAAAATAGTAAAAGTGTTCTTCAAATCGAACCCTTCTTCGGAAACCCGAATCTGGGAAGGTTGAAGTACGTGCTAAAAAACCGAATCACGATCGACGTTTTTCGAATGTTTTGTGAGGAATGACAAGGCTTGATGATTTAGAATATTATTTCTAAGAAACGGAGTGCATAAAATAGTAAAAGTGTTGTTCAAATGGAACCCTTCTTCGGAAACCCGAATCTGGGAAGTTTGAAGTACGTGCTAAAAAACCGAGTCACGATCGACGTTTTTCGAATGTTTTGTGAGGAATGACAAGGCTTGATGATTTAGAATATTATTTCTA
>NW_019276274.1:678-1364 GCF_002738345.1 Cucurbita maxima | reverse complement strand
AAACATTCCACACAAAAGTTTCGAGAAACGTCGACCGTGACGCGGTTTTTTTAGCACGTACTTGTAACGTCCAAGGTTAGGGAATCGATTTTAGGCACTCTTTTACTGTTTTATGCACTCCGTTTCTCCCAAATTCTATTCTAAATCATTATTCTCGATCGCTCCCAAAAGGAATTTCGAAAAACGTCGACCGCTACTAAATTTTTTTAGCTGATGGTGAAAACGTCCTGGAATATGGTTCACAAAATATGGCTTCGATTTTAAGCAATCTTTTACTGTTTTTCCACACTCCGTTTATTCGACATTCTATTCTAAATCATCAATACTAAACATTCCACACAAAAGTTTCGAAAAACGTCCAACGCTACTCAGTTTTTTTAGCAGGTGGTGAAAACGTCCTTGATTATGGTTCACAAAATAGGGCTTCGATTTTAAGCACTCTTTTACTGTTTTACCACACTCCGTTTATTCGACATTCTATTCTAAATAATCAATACTAAACATTCCACACAAAAGTTTCAAGAAACGTCGACCGTGACGCAGTTTTTTTAGCACGTACTTGTAACGTCCAAGGTTAGCGAATCGATTTTAGGCACTCTTTTACTGTTTTAAGCACTCCGTTTCTTCCAAATTCTATTCTAAATCATTATTCTCGATCGCTCCCAAAAGGAATTTCGAAAAACGTC
>NW_019276274.1:0-279 GCF_002738345.1 Cucurbita maxima | reverse complement strand
TAGCGAATCGATTTTAGGCACTCTTTTACTGTTTTATGCACTCCGTTTCTTCCAAATTCTATTCTAAATCATCAATACTAAACATTCCACACAAAAGTTTCGAAAAACGTCCAACGCTACTCAGTTTTTTATGCACGTGGTTAAAACATCCCGGATTATGGTTCACAAAATAGGGCTTCGATTTTAAACACTCTTTTACTGTTTTTCCACACTGCGTTTATTCGACATTCTATTCTAAATCATCAATACTAAACATTCCACACAAAAGTTTCGAGAAAC
>NW_019276273.1:1048-1364 GCF_002738345.1 Cucurbita maxima | reverse complement strand
TGCGCATGGCATGTCGGGTGCGATCATACCAGCACTAATGCACCGGATCCCATCAGTACTCCGCAGTTAAGCGTGCTTGGGCGAGAGTCCCCGCTCACGCCCATCGCGTTTCGATCATGCCGCCCCGTATGCGTTAAATCCGATTTTGTGCGCATGGCATGTTGGGTGCGATCATACCAGCACTAATGCACCGGATCCCATCAGAACTCCGCAGTTAAGCGTGCTTGGGCGAGAGTAGTACTAAGTATGGTGACCACTTGGGAAGTCCTCGCGTTGCACCCCTTTTTTTCTTTCAATTTCTCCCAGTTCTTTTCTT
>NW_019276273.1:0-851 GCF_002738345.1 Cucurbita maxima | reverse complement strand
GTGCTTGGGCGAGAGTAGTACTAAGTTGGGTGACCACTTGGGAAGTCCTCGTGTTGCACCCCTTTTTTTCTTTCAATTTCTCCCAGTTCTTTTCTTCCTTTCTCTACAAATGAGAACCTCCCCCGCTCACGCCCATCGCGTTTCGATCATGCCGCCCCGCATGCGTTAAATCCGATTTTGTGCACATGGCATGTCGGGTGCGATCATACCAGCACTAATGCACCGAATCCCATCAGAACTCTGTAGTTAAGCGTCCTTGGGCGAGAGTAGTACTAAGTTGGGTGACCACTTGGGAAGTCCTCGTGTTGCACCCCTTTTTTTCTTTCAATTTCTCCCAGTTCTTTTCTTCCTTTCTCTACAAATGAGAACCTCCCCCGCTCACGCCCATCGCGTTTCGATCATGCCGCCCCGCATGCGTTAAATCCGATTTTGTGCGCATGGCATGTCGGGTGCGATCATACCAGCACTAATGCACCGGATCCCATCAGAACTCTGCAGTTAAGCGTGCTTGGGCGAGAGTAGTACTAAGTTGGGTGACCACTTGGGAAGTCCTTGTAAGTTGGGTGACCACTTGGGAAGTCCTTGTGTTGCACCCCTTTTTTTCTTTCAATTTCTCCCAGTTCTTTTCTTCCTTTCTCTACAAATGAGAACCTCCCCCGCTCACGCCCATCGCGTTTCGATCATGCCGCCCCGCATGCGTTAAATCCGATTTTGTGCGCATGGCATGTCGGGTGCGATCATACCAGCACTAATGAACCGGATCCCATCAGAACTCCGCAGATAAGCGTGCTTGGGCGAGAGTAGTACTAAGTTGGGTGACCACTTGGGAAGTCCTCGTGTTGCACCCCTTT
>NW_019276272.1:0-1364 GCF_002738345.1 Cucurbita maxima | reverse complement strand
TTAGAATAGTATTTCGAAGAAACGGAGTGTATATTACAGTAAAAAAGTGCTTAAAGTCGAACCCTGATTCGGAAACTACAAAACCGGGACGTTTGAAGAACGTGCTAAAAAAACCGAGTTACTGTCGATTTTTTAAGAAACTTTTTTTGGGAATGATTAGGCATGATGATTTAGAATACTATTTCAAAGAAACGGAGTGTATATTACAGTAAAAAAGTGCTTCAAGTCGAACCCTGATTCGTAAACACCAAAACCGGGACGTTTGAAGAACGTGCTAAGAATACCGAGTTACTGTCGATTTTTTAAGAAAATTTTTTTGGGAATGATTAGGCATGATGATTTAGAATAGTATTTCGAAGGAACGGAGTGTATATTACCTTTTTTTGGGAATGATTAGGCATGATGATTTAGAATAGTATTTCGAAGGAACGGAGTGTATATTACCGTAAAAAAGTGCTTAATGTCGAACCCTGATTCGTAAACACCAAAACCGGGACGTTTGAAGAACGAGTTAAAAAAACCGAGTTACTATCGATTTTTTAAGAAACATTTTTTTGGGAATGATTAGGCATGATGATTTAGAATCGTATTTCGAAGAAACGGAGTGTATATTACAGTAAAAAAGTGCTTAAAGTCGAACCCTGATTCGTAAACACCAAAACCGGGACGTTTGAAGAACGTGCTAAAAAAACCGAGTAACTGTCCAATTTTTAAGAAACTTTTTCGGGGAAGGATTAGGCATGATGATTTAGAATAGTATTTCGAAGAAACGGAGTGTATATTACAGTAAAAAACTGCTTAATGTTGAACCCTGATTCGAAAACACCAAAACCGGGACGTTTGAAGAACGTGCTTTAAAAACCGAGTAACTGTCCAATTTTTAAGAAACTTTTTCGGACCGGGACGTTTGAAGAACGTGCTTTAAAAACCGAGTAACTGTCCAATTTTTAAGAAACTTTTTCGGGGAAGGATTAGGCAAGATGATTTAGCATAGTATTTCGAAGAAACGGAGTGTATATTACAGCAAAAAAGTGCTTCAAGTCGAACCCTGATTCGTAAACACCAAAACCGGGACGTTTGAAGAACGTGCTAAAAAAACCGAGTTACTGTCCAATTTTTAAGAAACTTTTTCGGGGAAGGATTAGGCATGGTGATTTAGAATAGTATTTCGAAGAAACGGAGTGTATATTACAGTAAAAAAGTGCTTCAAGTCGAACCCTGATTCGTAAACACCAATTCGGGACGTTTGAAGAACGTGCTAAAAAAACCGAGTTACTGTCGATTTTTGAAGAAAATTTTTTGGGGAAGGATTAGGCATGATGATTTAGAATAGTATTTCGAAGAAACGGAGTGTATATTACAGT
>NW_019276271.1:0-1364 GCF_002738345.1 Cucurbita maxima | reverse complement strand
GGAAAAGTTTCTTAAAATATGGACATTTACTCGGTTTTCTCAGCACGTGTTTCATACGTCTCGGTTCTGGATTTTGTGAATTAGGCTTTTGATTTTAAGAAATTTATTGCTGCTTTATACACTCAGTTTCTTCGACATTCAATTCGAAATCATCGTGCCTAATCATTCCCCACAAGAGTTTTCAAAAACATTCTCAGTTTCTAGTTTTTTTTAGCACGTGTTTCAAAAGTACCTGTTTGGGGTTTACGAAATAGGGTTTCAATTTTAAGCACTTTTTTACTGCTTCATACACTCCGTTTCTTCGACCCTCTATATTCAATCATCATGCCTAATCATTCCCCATGAAAGTCTTGAAAATCATGGACAACTACTCGGTTATTTTTAGCACATTTTTCAAACGTCTCGGTTTGGGGTTTTCGAATTAAGGTTACGAGTTTATGCACTTTTTAACTGCTTATACACTCTGTCATTTCGACATTCTGTTGTAAATCATCATGCTTAATCATTCCCCGGAAAAGTTTCTTAAAATATGGACATTTACTCGGTTTTCTCAGCACGTGTTTCATACGTCTCGGTTCTGGATTTTGTGAAATAGGCTTTTGATTTTAAGAAATTTATTGCTGCTTTATACACTCCGTTTCTTCGACATTCAATTCGAAATCATCGTGCCTAATCATTCCCCACAAAAGTTTTCAAAACCATTCACAGTTTCTAGTTTTTTTTTAGGACGTGTTTCAAAAGTTCCTGTTTGGGGTTTAGGAAATAGGGTTTCAATTTTAAGCACTTTTTTACTGCTTCATACACTCCGTTTCGTCGACCCTCTATATTCAATCATCATGCCTAATCATTCCCCATGAAAGTCTTGAAAATCATGGACAGCTACTAGGTTATTTTTAGCACATTTTTCAAACGTCCCGGTTTGAGGTTTTCGAATTAGGGTTACGATTTTGAGCACTTTTTAACTGCTTTATACACTCTGTTATTTCGACATTCTGTTGTAAATCATCATGCTTAATCATTCCCCGGAAAAGTTTCTTAAAATATGGACATTTACTCGGTTTTTTCAGCACGTGTTTCATACGTCTCGGTTCTGGATTTTGTGAAATAGGCTTTCGATTTTAAGAAATTTATTGCTGCTTTATACACTCCGTTTCTTCGACATTCAATTCGAAATCATCGTGCCTAATCATTCCCCACAAAAGTTTTCAAAACCATTCACAGTTTCTAGTTTTTTTTTAGGACGTGTTTCAAAAGTTCCTGTTTGGGGTTTACGAAATAGGGTTTCAATTTTAAGCACTTTTTTACTGCTTCATACACTCCGTTTCTTCGACCCTCTATATTCAATCATCATGCCTAATCATTCC
>NW_019276270.1:533-1364 GCF_002738345.1 Cucurbita maxima | reverse complement strand
ACGCCGACCGTAACTCGGTTTTTTTAGCACGTACTTCAAACGTCTCAGATTAGTTTATTACGAATTAATGTTCGATTTGAACCTCTCTTTTACTGTTTTATGCACTCCGTTTCTTTGGAATTCTATTTTATATCATCAAACCTAATCATACGTCCTTGGATTTACGAATTAGGGTTCGATTTGAAGCACTCTTTATATATCATCAAACCTAATCATACGTCCTTGGATTTACGAATTAGGGTTCGATTTGAAGCACTCTTTAATTGTTTTACGCACTCTGTTTCTTCGAAATTCTATTATAAATCATCAAACCTAATCATTAACCAGAAAAGTTTCGAAAAACGTCGACTGTGACTCGGTTTTTTAGCACGTACTTCAAACGTCCCAGATTAGTTTTTTCCAAATTAAGGTTCGATTTGAAGTACTCTTTTACTCTTTTACTCTCTCCGTTTCATCGAAATTCTATTCCAAATCTTCAAACCTAATCATTCCCCACAAAAGTTTCGAAAATCGTCGACCGTTACTCGATTTTTTTAGCACGAACTTCAAACGTCCTAGATTTGGATTTACGAATTAGGGTTCGATTTGAAGCACTCTTTTAATGTTTTATGCACTCCGTTTCATCGAAATTCTATTATAAATCATCAAACCTAATCATTAACTATAAAAGTTTCAAAAAACGTCGAACGTGACTTGGTTTTTTAGCACGTACTTCAAACGTCCCATATTAGTTTTTTCCATATTAAGGTTCAATTTGAAGTACTCTTTTACTGTTTTACGCTCTCCGTTGCTTCGAAATTCTATTCTAAATCTTCAAACCTAATCATTCCC
>NW_019276270.1:0-412 GCF_002738345.1 Cucurbita maxima | reverse complement strand
AAACGTCCTAGATTTGGATTTACGAATTAGGGTTCGATTTGCTTCGAAATTCTTTTCTAAATCATCTAGTCTAATCATTCCCCACAAAAGTTTCGAAAAACGTCGATCGTGACTCGGTTTTTTTAGCACGTTCTAAAAACGTCCTAGATTTGGGTTTTCAAATTAAGGTTCGGTTTGAAGCACTTTTTTACTTTTTTATGCACTCCGTTTCTTCGAAATTCTATTCTAAATCATCAAGCCTAATCATTCTTAAAAAACCTTTCGAAAAACGCCGGCTGTAACTTTGTTTTTTTAGCACGTACTTCAAACGTCCCAGATTAGTTTATTTAGAATTAAGGTTCGATTTGAACCACTCTTTTACTGTTTTATGCACTCCGTTTCTTTGAAATTCTATTCTATATCATCAAACCTA
>NW_019276269.1:0-1364 GCF_002738345.1 Cucurbita maxima | reverse complement strand
TTCTAAGAAACGGAGTGCATAAAACAGTAAAAGAGTTCTTCAAATCGAACCCTACTTCGGAAACCCAAATCTGGGAAGTTTGAAGTACGTGCTAAAAAAACCGAGTCACGATCGACGTTTTTCGAAATTTTGTGGGGAATGATAAGGCTTGATGATTCAGAATATTATTTCTAAGAAACGAAGTGCACAAAACAGTAAAAGAGTTCTTTAAATCGTACCCTACTTTCGAAACCCAAATCTGGGATGTTTGAAGTACGTGCTAAAAAAACCGAGTCACGATCGATGTTTTTCGAATGTTTTGTGGGGAATGATAAGGCTTGATGATTTAGAATATTATTTCTAAGAAACGGAGTGCATAAAACAGTAAAAGAGTTCTTTAAATCGAACCCTACTTCGGAAACCCAAATCTGGGAAGTTTGAAGTACAAGCTAAAAAAACCGAGTCACGATTGATGTTTTTCTAAAGTCTTGTGAGGAATGATAAGGCTTGATGATTTAGAATATTATTTCTAAGAAACGGAGTGCATAAAACAGTAAAAGAGTTCTTCAAATCGAACCCTACTTCGGAAACCCAAATCTGGGAAGTTTGAACTACGTGCTAAAAAAACCGAGTCACGATCGACGTTTTTCGAATGTTTTGTGAGGAATGTTAAGGCTTGATGATTTAGAATATTATTTCTAAGAAACGGAGTGCATAAAACAGTAAAAGAGTTCTTTAAATCGAACCCTACTTCGGAAACCCAAATCTGGGAAGTTTGAACTACGTGCTAAAAAAACCGAGTCACGATCGACGTTTTTCGAATGTTTTGTGAGGAATGTTAAGGCTTGATGATTTAGAATATTATTTCTAAGAAACGGAGTGCATAAAACAGTAAAAGAGTTCTTCAAATCGAACCCTACTTCGGAAACCCAAATCTGGGAAGTTTGAACTACGTGCTAAAAAAACCGAGTCACGATCGACGTTTTTCGAAAGTTTTGTGGGGAATGATAAGGCTTGATGATTCAGAATATTATTTCTAAGAAACAGAGTGCATAAAACAGTAAAAGAGTTCTTCAAATCGAACCCTACTTAGAATATTATTTCTAAGAAACAGAGTGCATAAAACAGTAAAAGAGTTCTTCAAATCGAACCCTACTTCGGAAACCCAAATCTGGGAAGTGAGTGCATAAAACAGTAAAAGAGTTCTTCAAATCGAACCCTACTTCGGAAACCCAAATCTGGGAAGTTTGAAGTACAGGCTAAAAAAACCGAGTCACGATCGAAGTTTTTCGAATGTTTTGTGGGGAATGATAAGGCTTGATGATTTAGAATATTATTTCTAAGAAACGGAGTGCATAAAACAGTAAAAGAGTTCTTCAAATCGA
>NW_019276268.1:0-1365 GCF_002738345.1 Cucurbita maxima | reverse complement strand
CGAAGCACTCTTATACTATTTTATGCACTCTGTTTCTTCGAAATTATATTCTAAATCATCAAGCCTAATCATTCCACACAAAACTTTCGAAAAACGATGACCGTGACTCGGTTTTNGACTGAAAACTTCCCTATTTGAGATTCCGCAGAAGGGTTCGATTTGAAGAACTCTTTTACTGTTTTATGCACTCTGTTTCTTAGAAATAATATTCTAAATCATCAAGCCTTATCATTCCTCACAAAGTTTTCGTAAAACGTCGACCGTGACTCGGTTTTTTTAGCACGTACAAAAAACTTCCCTGTTTGGGTTTCCGAAGAAGGGTTCGATTTGAAGAACTCTTTTACTGTTTTATGCACTCCGTTTCTTAGAAATAATATTCTAAATCATCAAGCCTTATCATTCCTCACAAAACTTTCGCAAAACGTCGACCGTGACTCGGTCTTTTTAGCACGTACTAAAACCTTCCCTGTTTGGGTTTCCGAAGAAGAGTTCGATTTGAACAACTCTTTTACTGTTTTATGCACTCCGTTTCTTAGAAATAATATTCTAAATCATCAATCCTTATCATTTCACACAAAACTTTCACAAAACGATGACCGTGACTCGGTTTTTTTAGCACGTACTAAAACCTTCCCTGTTTGGGTTTCCGAAGAAGAGTTCGATTTGAACAACTCTTTTACTGTTTTATGCACTCCGTTTCTTAGAAATAATATTCTAAATCATCAATCCTTATCATTTCACACAAAACTTTCGAAAAACGATGACCGTGACACGGTTTTTTTACCACGGACTGAAAACTTCCCTGTTTGGGTTTCCGAAGAAGGGTTCGATTTGAAGAACTCTTTTACTGTTTTATGCACTCCGTTTCTTAGAAATAATATTCTAAATCATCAAGCCTTATCATTCCTCACAAAACTTTCGCAAAACGTCGACCGTGACTCGGTCTTTTTAGCACGTACTAAAACCTTCCCTGTTTGGGTTTCCGAAGAAGGGAACGATTTGAAGAACTCTTTTACTGTTTTATGCACTACGTTTCATAGAAATAATATTCTAAATCATCAAGCCTTATTATTCCTCACAAAACTTTCACAAAACGATGACCGTGACTCGGTTTTTTTAGCACGTACTTAAACCTTCCCTATTTGGGTTTCCGAAGAAGAGTTCGATTTGAAGAACTCTTTTACTGTTTTATGCACTCCGTTTCTTAGAAATAATATTCTAAATCATCAAGCCATATCATTCCTCACAAAGCTTTCGCAAAACGTCGATCGTGACTCGGTTTTTTTAGCACGTTCTAAAACCTTCCCTGTTTGGGTTTCCGAAGAAGGGAACGATTTGAAGAACTCTTTTACTGTTTTATGCACT
>NW_019276267.1:0-1366 GCF_002738345.1 Cucurbita maxima | reverse complement strand
ATTCTAAATCATCAAGCCTAATCATTCCCCACAAAACTTTTTAAAAATGTCGATCGTGACTCGGTTTTTTGAGCACATACTTCAAACGTCCCAGATTTGGGTTTCCGAAGTAGGGTTCGATTTGAAGAACTCTTTTACTGTTTTAATGCACTCCGTTTGTTGGAAATTCTGTTCTAAATCATCAACCGTAAACATTCCTCACAAAACTTTAGAAAAACGTCGACCGTGACTCGGTTTTTTTAGCACGTACTTCAAACGTCCCAGATTTGGGTTTTCGAAGTAGGGTTCGATTTGAAGAACTCTTTTACTGTTTTATGCTCTCCGTTTCTTAGAAATAATATTCTAAATCATCAAGCCTTATCATTCCCCACAAAACTTTTTAAAAATGTCGATCGTGACTCGGTTTTTTGAGCACATACTTCAAACGTCCCAGATTTGGGTTTCCGAAGTAGGGTTCGATTTGAAGCACTCCTTTACTGTTTTGATGCACTCCGTTTCTTCGAAAATCTATTCTAAATCGTCAAGCCTAAACATTCCCCACAAAACTTTTTAAAAATGTCGATCGTGACTCGGTTTTTTTAGCACGTACTTCAAACGTCAGAGATTTGGGTTTCCGAAGTAGGGTTCGATTTGACGAACTCTTTTACTGTTTTGATGCACTCCGTTTGTTGGAAATTCTGTTCTAAATCATCAACCGTAAACATTCCTCACAAAACTTTAGAAAAACGTCGACCGTGACTCGGTTTTTTTAGCACGTACTTTAAACGTCCCAGATTTGGGTTTCCGAAGTACGGTTCGATTTGAAGCACTCTTTTACTGTTTTGATGCACTCCGTTTGTTGGAAATTCTGTTCTAAATCATCAACCGTAAACATTCCTCACAAAACTTTAGAAAAACGTCGACCGTGACTCGGTTTTTTTAGCACGTACTTCAAACGTCCCAGATTTGGGTTTCCGAAGTACGGTTCGATTTGAAGCACTCTTTTACTGTTTTGATGCATTCTGTTTGTTCGAAATTATATTCTACATCATCAAGCTTAATCATTCCCCACAAAAGTTTTGAAAAACGTCGACCGTGACTCAGTATATTCTACATCATCAAGCTTAATCATTCCCCACAAAAGTTTTGAAAAACGTCGACCGTGACTCAGTGTTTTTAAAACGTACTTCAAACGTCCCAGATTTGGGTTTTCGAAGTAGGGTTCGATTTGATGAACTCCTTTACGATTTTGATGCACTTCGTTTCTTCGAAAATATATTCTAAATCATCAAGCCTAATCATTCCCCACAAAACTTTTTAAAAATGTCGATCGTGACTCGGTTTTTTGAGCACATACTTCAAACGTCCCAGATTTGGGTTTCCGAAG
>NW_019276266.1:640-1366 GCF_002738345.1 Cucurbita maxima | reverse complement strand
TTCGACTTTAAGCTCTTTTTTACTGTAATATACACTCCGTTTCTTCGAAATACTATTCTAAATCATCATGCCTAATCCTTCCCGAAAAAAATTTGTTCAAAAATCTACAGTAACTCGGTTTTTTTAGCACGTTCTTCAAACGTCCCGATTTTGGTGTTTACGAATCAGGGTTCGACTTTAAGCACTTTTTTACTGTAATATACACTCCGTTCCTTCGAAATACTATTCTAAATCATCATGCCTAATCCTTCCCCAAAAAAGTTTCTTAAAAAATCGACAGTAACTCGGTTTTTTTAGCACGTTCTTCAAACGTCCCGGTTTTGGTGTTTACGAATCAGGGTTCGACGTTAAGCACTTTTTTACTGTAATATACACTCCGTTTCTTCTAAATACTATTCTAAATCATCATGCCTAATTCTTCCCCAAAAAAGTTTCTTAAAAAATCGACAGTAACTCGGTTTTTTTAGCACGTTCTTCAAATGTCCCGGTTTTGGTGTTTACGAATCAGGGTTCGACTTTAAGCACTTTTTTACTGTAATATACACTCCGTTCCTTCGAAATACCATTCTAAATCATCATGCCTAATCATTCCCCAAAAAATTTTCTTAAAAAAGCGACAGTAACTCGGTTTTTTTAGCACGTTCTTCAAACGTCCCTGTTTTGGTGTTTAAGAAAAAGGGTTCGACTTTAAGCACTTTTTTACTGTAATATAGACTCCGTTTCTTC
>NW_019276266.1:0-208 GCF_002738345.1 Cucurbita maxima | reverse complement strand
TTTTTTACTGTAATATACACTCCGTTCCTTCGAAATACCATTCTAAATCATCATGCCTAATCATTCCCCAAAAAAGTTTCTTAAAAAAGCGATAGTAACTCGGTTTTTTTAGCACGTTCTTCAAACGTCCCGGTTTTGGTGTTTACGAAACAGGGTTCGACTTTAAGCACTTTTTTACTGTAATATACACTCCGTTCCTTCGAAATAC
>NW_019276265.1:1111-1366 GCF_002738345.1 Cucurbita maxima | reverse complement strand
ACGTTTGTAAAAAGTTTGGTGAGGAATGATATGTCTTTATGATGCAGAATATTATTTCTAAGAAACGGAGTGCATAAAGCAGTAGAAGAGTTCTTTAAATCGAACCCTTCTTCGGAAACCCAAACAGTGAAGTTTTTAGTACGTGATAAAAAAACCGAGTCACGATCTACTTTTTTCGAAAGTTTTATGAGGAATGATAAGGCTTGATGATTTATAATCTTATTTCTAAGAAACGGAGTGCATAAAAGAGTAAAA
>NW_019276265.1:0-1106 GCF_002738345.1 Cucurbita maxima | reverse complement strand
ATGATAAGGCTTGATGATTTATAATCTTATTTCTAAGAAACGGAGTGCATAAAAGAGTAAAAAAGTTCTTCAAATCCAACCCTTCTTCGGAAACCCAAACAGTGAAGTTTTTGGTACGTGCTAAAAACACCGAGTAACGGTCGACGTTTGTAAAAAGTTTTGTGAGGAATGATATGGCTTGATGATGTAGAATATTATTTCTAAGAAACGGAGTGCATAAAAGAGTAAAAGAGTTCTTCGAATCGAACCCTTCTTCGAAAATCCAAACAGGGAAGTTTGTAGTACGTGCTAAAAAAACCGAGTCACGATTGAGGTTTGACAAAAGTTTTGTGAGGAATGATATGGCTTGATGATGTAGAATATTATTTCTAAGAAACGGAGTGCATAAAACAGTAAAAGAGTTCTTCAAATCGAAACCTTATTCGGAAACCGAAACAGGGAAGTTTTTAGTACGTGATTAAAAAACCGAGTCACGGTCGACGTTTGTAAAAAGTTTTGTGAGGAATGATATGTCTTTATGATGCAGAATATTATTTCTAAGAAACGGAGTGCATACAAAAGTAAAAGAGTTCTGCAAATCGAACCATTCTTCGGAAACCCAAACAGAGAAGTTTTTAGTACGTGATAAAAAAACCGAGTCACGATCTACTTTTTTCGAAAGTTTTGTGAGGAATGTTAAGGCTTGATGATTTATAATATTATTTCTAAGAAACGGAGTGCATAAAAGAGTAAAAGCGTTCTTCAAATCGAACCCTTCTTCGGAAATCCAAACAGGGAAGTTTGTAGTACGTGCTAAAAAAACCGAGTCACGGTCGAGGTTTGACAAAAGTTTTGTGAGGAATGATATGGCTTGATGATGTAGAATATTATTTCTAAGAAACGGAGTGCATAAAACAGTAAAAGAGTTCTTCAAATCGAACCCTTCTTCGGAAACCGAAACAGGGAAGTTTTTAGTACGTGATTAAAAAACCGAGTCACAGTCGACGTTTGTAAAAAGTTTGGTGAGGAATGATATGTCTTTATGATGCAGAATATTATTTCTAAGAAACGGAGTGCATACAAAAGTAAAAGAGTTCTGCAAATCGAACCATTCTTCGGAAACCCAA
>NW_019276263.1:0-1367 GCF_002738345.1 Cucurbita maxima | reverse complement strand
CCTTATTCATTTTTGGACATTCATATTTATGACCTAAGTCATGACACCTATAACATTCAACAGTTGCTTTGTTGAAAGTTGATTTTGCTCTAACGCGTCCTCTGCTCTTGTAAGCTCCTCTTCCTCTCTTACTTATTTCCGTTCGACCTTCGACTTTTAGAACTTGCTCCTCTCCAGTACTGCTTGATCTTTGAAATTTTTGTTCATGCACCACTAATGAACTTTGTAATTCATCAATGGACATGTTATCAATATCTTTGGATTCCTCAATGGATAATACAACATAAGTAAATTTTTCAGTGAGGGTACGTAATTTTTTCTACATTTTTCTTGTCTGGAATATCTTCTCATCTTGTTGGAGATTATCATCACTCTTGCAAAATAATATGATACTTTCATCCTTCTTCGATCTCTAGGATCTCAAAATCTCTCCTTAATGCATTAAGAAGAGATTTCTTAACTTTTTGGTCTCCACCAAACTTTCGATTCATTGAGTCCCAAACAATATTGGTTGTGCGATGATCCAAGATTTGTTAAAAGACAGTACGATCAATTGCCTCGAAGAGGTAATGCTTTACTTGGTGATTTTTGAGTCTAGCATCATCAAGGAGACCCTTTTGTGCCTTAGTCAGCATTGTTTCTTTAGCTAGTTTTGAGAAACCAATCTCTACCACACTCCATAAACTCTTTGCTTTGAGCAAATTTTCCATCAGCTCACTCTAGTGATCATAGTGACCATCGAAGTGAGGGATCTTCGTTAAAGTCTTGTCTTTACTCATACTCTCTGTATTTGATCACTAAAAAATTACTACACTACAAAGCCTAGTGGTGGTTCTGAGGCCAATTATAAGTTTTTGACAGAAGAATGATTAACACGGAAACATAAACGATTGGAGTTTGAAGCGATAATATTATTGAGTATTTAACTTTGGCTTTTATAGCCTTACAATAAAAGAATAGATGTCACAATCAAATAATCAATATCATATTTTCATTCAATAAGAATAGATGTCACAATCAAACTATTTATAGATTAATAATAATAAAATATGTATCATACTATATTATATTAGTATAGTTACAAGTTTTCCTGACTATGAAAATCTAACGACTCTAAATTTCTACCTACTCAAAGTCGTTACTAACGTTTCATACTCATCTCTAATGCAAAAATATAAATCTTAAAAGAAAACATCATCTTTTATATAAATGTCGAAAATATATAAAACAAACTCTTCTCTGGAAAACAGAGTTTTAGGTGTTTAAATACGACATTTAAATAAAATAAAAATAAATACAAAATAATTTAAAACAATGAAATGCAAAACAACCTATTATAACCTCAGACTAGAAATTTAAATGAGTCT
>NW_019276262.1:1127-1367 GCF_002738345.1 Cucurbita maxima | reverse complement strand
CACAAAACTTTAGAAAAACGTCGACCGTGACTCGGTTTTTTTAGCACGTACTTCAAACGTCCCAGATTTGGGTTTCCGAAGTAGGGTTCGATTTGAAGCACTCTTTTACTGTTTTGATGCACTTCGTTTGTTCGAAATTGTATTCTACATCATCAAGCCTAATCATTGCCCACAAAAGTTTTGAAAAACGTCGACCGTGACTCAGTTTTTTTAAAACGTACTTCAAACGTCCCAGATTTG
>NW_019276262.1:0-769 GCF_002738345.1 Cucurbita maxima | reverse complement strand
CACAAAACTTTTTAAAAATGTCGATCGTGACTCGGTTTTTTGAGCACGTACTTCAAACGTCCCAGATTTGGGTTTCCGAAGTAGGGTTCGATTTGAAGGACTCTTTTACTGTTTTGATGCACTCCGTTTGTCAGAAATTCTGTTCTAAATCATCAACCGTAAACATTCCTCGTAAAACTTTAGAAAAACGTCGACCGTGACTCGGTTTTTTTAGCACGTACTTCAAACGTCCCAGATTTGGGTTTCCGAAGTACGGTTCGATTTGAAGCACTCTTTTACTGTTTTGATGCACTCCGTTTGTTCGAAATTGTATTCTACATCATCAAGCCTAATCATTCCCCACAAAAGTTTTGAAAAACGTCGACCGTGACTCAGTGTTTTTAAAACGTACTTCAAACGTCCCAGATTTGGGTTTTCGAAGTAGGGTTCGATTTGATGAACTCCTTTACTGTTTTTATGCACTCCGTTTCTTCGAAAATATATTCTAAATCATCAAGCCTAATCATTCCCCACAAAACTTTTTAAAAATGTCGATCGTGACTCGGTTTTTTGAGCACGTACTTCAAACGTCCCAGATTTGGGTTTCCGAAGTAGGGTTCGATTTGAAGGACTCTTTTACTGTTTTGATGCACTCCGTTTGTTAGAAATTCTGTTCTAAATCATCAACCGTAAACATTCCTCGTAAAACTTTAGAAAAACGTCGACCGTGACTCGGTTTTTTTAGCACGTACTTCAAACGTCCCAGATTTGGGTTTCCGAAGTACGGTTC
>NW_019276261.1:651-1366 GCF_002738345.1 Cucurbita maxima | reverse complement strand
AAAAACCGAGTCACGGTCGACGTTTGTCGAAAGTTTTGTGAGGAATGATAAGGCTTGATGATTTAGAATATTATTTCTAAGAAACGAAGTGCGTAAAACAGTAAAAGAGTTCTTCAAATTGAACCCTACTTCGGAAACCCACACAGAGAAGTTTGTAGTACGTACTAAAAAACACCGAGTCACGGTCGACGTTTGTCGAAAGTTTTGTGAGGAATGATAAGGCTTGATGATTTAGAATATTATTTCTAAGAAACGGAGTGCGTAAAACAGTAAAAGAGTTCTTCAAATGGAACCCTTCTTCCGAAACCCAAACAGAGAAGTTTGTAGTACGTGCTAAAAAAACCGAGTCACGGTCGACGTTTGTCGAAAGTTTTGTGAGGAATGATAAGGCTAGATGATTTAGAATATTATTTCTAAGAAACGGAGTGCATAAAACAGTAAAAGAGTTCTTCAAATGGAACCCTACTTCGGAAACCCACACAGAGAAGTTTGTAGTACGTACTAAAAAACACCGAGTCACGGTCGACGTTTGTCGAAAGTTTTGTGAGGAATGATAACGCTTGATGATTTAGAATATTATTTCTAAGAAACGGAGTGCGTAAAACAGTAAAAGAGTTCTTCAAATGGAACTCTTCTTCCAAAACCCTAACAGGGAAGTTTGTAGTACGTGCTAAAAAAACCGAGTCACGGTCTTCGTTTGTCGAAAGTTTTGTGA
>NW_019276261.1:0-255 GCF_002738345.1 Cucurbita maxima | reverse complement strand
TGTAGTACGTGCTAAAAAAACCGAGTCACGGTCGACGTTTGTCGAAAGTTTTGTGAGGAATGATAAGGCTAGATGATTTAGAATATTATTTCTAAGAAATGGAGTGCGTAAAACAGTAAAAGAGTTCGTCAAATGGAACCCTCGTTCGGAAACCCAAACTGAGAAGTTTGTAGTACGTGCTAAAAAACACCGAGTCACGGTCGACGTTTGTCGAAAGTTTTGTGAGGAATGATAAGGCTAGATGATTTAGAATAT
>NW_019276260.1:0-1367 GCF_002738345.1 Cucurbita maxima | reverse complement strand
ATCATCATGCCTAATCATTCCCCCAAAAAGTTTCTTAAAAAATGGACAGTTACTCGGTTTTTTAGCACGTGCTTCAACCGTCCCGGTTTTGGTGTTTCCGAATTAGGGGTTCGACTTTAAGCACTTTTTTACTATTTTATACACACCGTTTCTTCGACCTTTTATTCTAAATCCTCATGCCTAATCATTCCCCAAAAAAGTTTCTCAAAACATGGAAAGTTACTCGGTTTTTTTAGCACGTGCTTCAAACGTCCTGGTTTTGGTGTTTCCGAATTAGGGTTCGACTTTAAGCACTTTTTTACTGTATTATACACTCCGTTTCTTCGAAATAATATTCAAAATCATCATGCCAAATCATTCCCCCAAAAAGTTTCATAAAAAATGGACAGTAACTCGGTTTTTTGGCACGTGCTTCAAACGTCCCGGTTTTGGTGTTTCCGAATTAGGGTTCGACTTTAAGCACTTTTTTACTGTATTATACACTCCGTTTCTTTGAAATACTATTCTAAATCATCATGCCTAATCATTCCCCCAAAAAGTTTCTTAAAAAATGGATAGTTACTCGGTTTTTTAGCACGTGCTTCAAACGTCCCGGTTTTGGTGTTTCCGAATTAGGGTTCGACTTTAAGCACTTTTTTAGTATTTTATACACACCGTTTCTTCGACCTTTTATTCTAAATCCTCATGCCTAATCATCCCCCAAAAAAGTTTCATAAAAAATGGACAGTTACTCGGTTTTTTAGCACGTGCTTCAAACGTCCCGGTTTTGGTGTTTCCGAATTAGGGTTCGACTTTAAGCACTTTTTTACTGTATTATACACTCCGTTTCTTCGAAATAATATTCTAAATCATCATGCCAAATCATTCCCCCAAAAAGTTTCATAAAAAATGGACAGTTACTCGGTTTTTTAGCACGTGCTTCAAACGTCCCGGTTTTGGTGTGTCCGAATTAGTGTTCGACTTTAAGCACTTTTTTACTGTATTATACACTCCGTTTCTTCGAAATAATATTCTAAATCATCATGCCAAATCATTCCCCCAAAAAGTTTCATAAAAAATGGACAGTTACTCGGTTTTTTAGCACGTGCTTCAAACGTCCCGGTTTTGGTGTTTCCGAATTAGTGTTCGACTTTAAGCACTTTTTTACTGTATTATACACTCCGTTTCTTCGAAATAATATTCTAAATCATCATGCCAAATCATTCCCCCAAAAAGTTTCATAAAAAATGGACAGTTACTTGGTTTTTTAGCACGTGCTTCAAACGTCCCGGTTTTGGTGTTTCCGAATTAGGGTTTAACTTTAAGCACTTTTTTACTGTATTATACCCTCCGTTTCTTTGAAATAACATTCTAAATCATCATGCCTA
>NW_019276259.1:1162-1368 GCF_002738345.1 Cucurbita maxima | reverse complement strand
AAGAAAGGTTTGTAATTTTTATGGAATCATTAGAGTCCATTTTAGGTTGTAATTGATCGAAAATGGAAGAGATAGCAAGCTGAACCAAAGAAGAAGATGGAAGAGGCAGTTCGGGTGGTTTTTCTGCTTTTGGGGTCTGGTTCAACGTTTTTAAGGGTTGGGTCGCCCAATTCCTGATCCTCGGGAGCGGTTCAAGTTATTTTTAA
>NW_019276259.1:0-1004 GCF_002738345.1 Cucurbita maxima | reverse complement strand
ATTATGCATTATGAATGTATGTTTTAATTAAATAGAAAATGTATATGCACAAAGTATGTCATATAGATTTAAAATCTCACCATAGGCTAAGCATGTTTCATGCCTTCCAAGTATGTTATAATTATTATAATTTATAGTATGCATGTTTAGGGTTCCATGAGTGATAGATATAAATTGTTATATTATTGCATGGAATGGATGATTATATAATTGTTATATAAAGCATGTTAGATGCATGTTATAGGTTATTTTCAACGTCATAAAACGAGATAGACGTTAAAATCTATAATAAAGCTAAGTACATGCTCACTCAGGGTTAAGAACCGAGAACGATCAATTTTAATAGTTAAAATAGGTCGATGTCTTACAAAATTGCAGTTACGAGAAAGCTCACCTGGCACGATCTTGTCTAAGGCTGGAGGTACTTACGTTGACGGTTTACAAAACACATACTACCTGGAGATCGGACCAGTACTTGAGCTTAGTTAGCCCAGTTTTATGAGCATGCTTAAGTGATATAAGTTTTAGAAAAATAACCTAGACTTAAGCTATATTTAATTAGTCGGAATATAACGAAGTAATAGGTATACCCAACCCTCTGAAATACTAAGAGTTATGAAATCTCTAAAAGAGATGTTTGGACAACCGTCCTTCTCCCTTAGACATGAAGCTACTAAGAGTTATGAAATCTCTAAAAGAGATGTTTGGACAACCGTCCTTCTCCCTTAGACATGAAGCCATAAAATACATTTAAATCTCTAAAAGAGATGTTTGGACAACCGTCCTTCTCCCTTAGACATGAAGCCATAAAATACATTTACAACTGTCGTATGTAAGAAGCGACCTCAGTTAGAGAACATGTCCTAGACATGATGGTCAGAAGAAAATGAAGTTGTCATTGATGAGAAGAGTCAAGTCAGTTCCGCACAAATGTGGTAATGAAAAAAATAGAATATAACTTGACTGCTCTTCTCAATGAGCTACAGACTTATCAATCCCTTTTA
>NW_019276258.1:0-1372 GCF_002738345.1 Cucurbita maxima | reverse complement strand
GTGAGGAATGATAAGGCTTGATGATTTAGAATATTATTTCTAAGAAACGGAGTGCATAAAACAGTAAAAGAGTTCGTCAAATCGAACCCTTCTTCGGAAACCCGAACAGGGAAGTTTTTAGTACGTGTTAAAAAAACCGAGTCACGGTCCACATTTTTGAAAGTTTTGTATGGAATGATAAGGCTTGATGATTTAGAATATTATTTCTAAGAAACAGAGTGCGTAAAACAGTCAAAGAGTACTTTAAATCGAACCCTTCTTCGGAAACCCAAACAGGGAAGTTTTTAGTACGTGCTAAAAAACCGAGTCACGGTCGACGTTTTTCGAAATTTTTGTTTGGAATGATAAGGCTTGATAATTTAGAATATTATTTCTAAGAAACAGAGTGCAAAAAATAGTCAAAGAGTACTTTAAATCGAACCCTTCTTCGGAAACCCGAACAGGGAAGTTTTTAGTACGTGCTAAAAAACCGAGTCACGGTCGACGTTTTTCGAAATTTTTGTTTGGAATGATAAGGCTTGATAATTTAGAATATTATTTCTAAGAAACAGAGTGCATAAAACAGTCAAAGAGTACTTTAAATCGAACCCTTCTTCGGAAACCCGAACAGGGAAGTTTTTAGTACGTGCTAAAAAAACCGAGTCACGGTCCACATTTTTGAAAGTTTTGTTTGGAATGATAAGGCTTGATGATTTAGAATATTATTTCTAAGAAACAGAGTGCATAAAAAAGTCAAAGAGTACTTTAAATCGAACCCTTCTTCGAAAACCCAAACAGGGAAGTTTTTAGTACGTGCTAAAAAACCGAGTCACGGTCGACGTTTTTTGAAATTTTTCTGAGGTATGATAAGGCTTGATGATTTAGAATATTATTTCTAAGAAACAGAGTGCAGAAAACAGTAAAAGAGTTCGTTAAATCGAACCCTTCTTCGGAAACCCAAACAGGGAAGTTGTTAGTACGTGCTAAAAAAACCGAGTCACGGTCGACGTTTTTTGAAATTTTTCTGAGGAATGATAAGGCTTGATGATTTAGAATATTATTTCTAAGAAACAGAGTGCAGAAAACAGTAAAAGAGTTCGTTAAATCGAACCCTTCTTCGGAAACCCAAACAGGGAAGTTTTTAGTACGTGCTAAAAAACCGAGTCACGGTCGACGTTTTTCGAAATTTTTGTGAGGAATGATAAGGCTTGATGATTTAGAATATTATTTCTAAGAAACGGAGTGCATAAAACAGTAAAAGAGTTCGTCAAATCTAACCCTTCTTCGGAAACCCGAACAGGGAAGTTTTTAGTACGTGCTAAAAAAACCGAGTCACGGTCCACATTTTTCGAAATTTTTGTGAGGAATGATAAGGCTTGATGATTTAGAATAT
>NW_019276257.1:0-1368 GCF_002738345.1 Cucurbita maxima | reverse complement strand
TCGTGTCGCCCTGGGAGCGTCCTCCATTCGGAAGGTATTTGCATGAGTCAATAACAAGGTGAATAGAGAAAGTACTTATAGTAAGTGGAAGAAGGAAGTATATCAACACGTCCTATGGTCTCCACCAATAGGTTGCACCGTGAGATTCTCATGTTCCGCCTGCATGTTGCCCTAGAGCAACTACCCATTCGGAGGGTCGTAACATGGGAGTCGAAACAACGCAAACTCCAGAAATGGATACTATTTCTTAGGGCCATTCCCAACTTTGGCTTTTTCATTCAATAGCATTGTTGGGACCGATCTATGAGGCCTGAAATTGGTGGGTCACACTTGCGAAGAATTACTAAGAGTCAGTGTTTAAGTCAAGAATGTCTTCGTTTGGTGAATGAGTGATTGACTGCCCCTCGGTAGCAGTTGCTCTAACTCACTAAAGTATCGTTGCAAATTAATAATTTTTGTTTGGTACATTATTACATTTACTAAAACTGATTGGATTAAACAGCATTAAGTCAAATCACTAATAGAATTTTCTNNCTAAAACTGATTGGATTAAACAGCATTAAGTCAAATCACTAATAGAATTTTCTTTATATCTCAGCATGACAAACTCAATAGTACAATTACTCGCTTTTGAGAAATCAAACCTAAACACAATACTGTAATTGATGATTTAAGGTTTTTTTTAACTGAGGAATGTCCTCCAAACCCCAACTCAAATGCAAACCGAACAGTTCGGGATGCGTATGACAGATGGATAAAGGCAAATGACAAAGCCCAACTCAAATGCAAACCGAACAGTTCGGGATGCGTATGACAGATGGATAAAGGCAAATGACAAAGCCCGAGTGTACATTCTAGCCAGTATATCTGATGTTTTGGCTAAGAAACACGATGTTATGAGTACTGCCAAAGAGATTATTGAATCTTTAAAAGGCATGTTTGGACAACCGTCCTTCTCTACTCGACATGAAGCCATAAAATACATTTACAACTGTCGTATGAAAGAATGGACCTCAGTTAGAGAACATGTCCTGGACATGATGGTCCATTTCATTGTGGCAGAAGAAAATGAAGCTGTCATTGATGAGAAGAGTCAAGTCAGTTTTATCATGGAGTCTCTTCCGAAGAGCTTTCCGCACAAATGTGGTGATGAACAAAATAGAATATAACTTGACTGCTCTTCTCAATGAGCTACAAACTTATCAGTCCCTCTTAACGAACAAGGGACGTACAGGAGAAGCAAATGTGGCTATCTTCAAGAAATTACAATAAAGGAAAATGTTTCCATTGCAGCGAAAATGAGCATTGGAAGAGAAACTGCCCAAAATACCTTGTAGAGAAGAAAGCTAAAAAGACACAACAAGATAA
>NW_019276256.1:1160-1367 GCF_002738345.1 Cucurbita maxima | reverse complement strand
TCGTGGACGTTTGAAGTACGTGCCAAAAAACACCTAGTCCCTTTCGACGATTTTCGAAAGTTTTGTGAGGAATGATTAGGCTTGATGACTTAGAATATAGTTTCGAAGAAACGGAGTGCATAAAACAATAAAAGAGTTCTTCAAATCGAACCCTACTTCGGAAACCCAAATCTGGGGCGTTTGAAGTACGTGCCAAAAAACACCTAG
>NW_019276256.1:0-757 GCF_002738345.1 Cucurbita maxima | reverse complement strand
GAAAGTTTTGTGAGGAATGATTAGGCTTGATGATTTAGAATATAGTTTCGAAGAAACGGAGTGCATAAAACAGTAAAAGAGTTCGTCAAATCGAACCCTACTTCGAAAACACAAATCGTGGACGTTTGAAGCACGTGCCAAAAAACACCTAGTCCCTTTCGACGATTTTCGAAAGTTTTGTGAGGAATGATTAGGCTTGATGACTTAGAATATAGTTTCGAAGAAACGGAGTGCATAAAACAGTAAAAGAGTTCGTCAAATCGAACCCTACTTCGGAAACCCAAATCTGGGGCGTTTGAAGTACGTGCCAAAAAACACCTAGTCCCTTTCGACTGATTTCGAAAGTTTTCTGAGGAATGATTAGGCTTGATGATTTAGAATATAATTTCGAAGAAACAGAGTGCATAAAACAGTAAAAGAGTTCGTCAAATCGAACCCTACTTCGGAAACCCAAATCTGGGGCGTTTGAAGTACGTGCCAAAAAAACACCTAGGCCCTTTCGACTGATTTCGAAAGTTTTCTGAGGAATGATTAGGCTTGATGATTTAGAATATAGTTTCGAAGAAACGGAGTGCATAAAACAGTAAAAGAGTTCGTCAAATCGAACCCTACTTCGAAAACACAAATCGAGGACGTTTGAAGTACGTGCCAAAAAACACCTAGTCCCTTTAGACGATTTTCGAAAGTTTTGTGAGGAATGATTAGGCTTGATGATTTAGAATATAGTTTCGAAGAAACGGAGTGCATAAAACAGTAA
>NW_019276255.1:707-1368 GCF_002738345.1 Cucurbita maxima | reverse complement strand
CCGAAGAAGGGTTCGATTTGAAGAACTCTTTTACTGTTTTATGTACTTTATTTCTTACAAATAATATTCTAAATCATCAATCCTTATCATTCATCAGAAAAATTTCGAAAAACGTCGACAAAGACTCAGATTTTTTAACACGTACTGAAAAGTTCCCTGTTTGGGTTTCCGAAGAAGGGTTCGATTTGAAGAACTCTTTTACAATTTTATGTACTCCGTTTCTTAGAAATAATATTCTAAATCATCAAGCCTTATCATTCATCAGAAAAATTTCGAAAAACGTCGACAATGACTCGGATTTTTTAGCACGTACTGAAAACTTCCCTGTTTGGGTTTCCGAAGAAGGATTCGATTTGAAGAACTCTTTTACTGTTTTATGCACTCTGTTTATTAGAAATAATATTCTAATCATCAAGTCTTATAATTCCTCATAAAAATTTTTAAAAACGTCGATCGTGTCTCGGTTTTTTTAGCACGTACTAAAAACTTCCCTGTTTGGGTTTCCGAAGAAGGGTTCGATTTGAAGAACTCTTTTACTTTTTATGCACTCCGTTTCTTAGAAATAATATTCTAAATCATCAACCCTTATCATTCCTACCAAAACTTTTGAAAAACGTCGACCGTGACTCGGTTTTTTTAGCACGTACTAAAAACTTCCCTT
>NW_019276255.1:0-415 GCF_002738345.1 Cucurbita maxima | reverse complement strand
AAGAAGGGTTCGATTTGAAGAACTCTATTACTGTTTTATGTACTCCGTTTCTTACAAATAATATTCTAAATCATCAAGCCTTATCATTCATCAGAAAAATTTCGAAAAACGTCGACAATGACTCGGATTTTTTAGCACGTACTGAAAACTTCCCTGTTTGGGTTTCCGAAGAAGGATTCGATTTGAAGAACTCTTTTACTGTTTTATGCACTCTGTTTATTAGAAATAATATTCTAATCATCAAGTCTTATAATTCCTCATAAAAATTTTTAAAAACGTCGATCGTGTCTCGGTTTTTTTAGCACGTACTAAAAACTTCCCTGTTTGGGTTTCCGAAGAAGGGTTCGATTTGAAGAACTCTTTTACTTTTTATGCACTCCGTTTCTTAGAAATAATATTCTAAATCATCAACCCT
>NW_019276254.1:0-1368 GCF_002738345.1 Cucurbita maxima | reverse complement strand
CATCAAGACTAAAATTTCCCAACAAAAGTTTCGAGAAACGTCGACCGTGACACGGTTTTTTTCGCACGTATTTCTGACTAACCAGGTTAGGGAATCGATTTAAAGCACTCTTTTACTGTTTTGTGCACTCCATTTCTTCCAAATTCTATTCTAAATCATAATGCCCGATCACTCCGAGCAGGACTTTCGAAAAACGCCGACCGCTACTCAGTTTTTTTATCACGTGGTTCAAACGTCCTAGATTAGGGTTCACAAACTAGGGCTTCGATTTTAAGCACTCTTTTACTGTTTTATGCACTCCATTTCTTCCAAATTCTGTTCTAAATCATATTTCTCGATCACTCCCAACAGGAATTTCGAACAACGACGACCGCTACTCAGTTTTTTTTATCACGTGGTTCAAACGTACTTGATTAGGGTTAACAAACTAGGGCTTCGATTTTAAGCACTCTTTTACTGTTTTTCTACACTCCGTTTCTTCGACATTCTATTCTAAATCATCAAGACTAAACTTTCCCAACAAAAGTTTCGATAAACGTCGACCGTGACACGGTTTTTTTCGCACGTATTTCTGACTAACCATGTTAGGGAATCGATTTAAAGCACTCTTTTACTGTTTTGTGCAATCCATTTCTTCCAAATTCTATTCTAAATCATAATGCCCGATCACTCCGAGCAGGACTTTCGAAAAACGCCGACCGCTTCTCAGTTTTTTTATCACGTGGTTCAAACGTCCTAGATTAGGGTTCACAAATTAGGGCTTCAATATTATGCACTCTTTTACTATTTTTCTACACTCCGTTTCTTCAACATTCTATTCCAAATCTACAAGACTAAACATTCCCAACAAAAGTTACGAGAAACGTCGACCGTCACACGGTTTTTTGAGCACGTACTTCTAACTAACCGGCTTGGGACTCGATTTAAAGCACTCTTTTACTGTTTTATGCACTCCATTTCTTCCAAATTCTATTCTAAATCATATTTCCCGATCACTCCCAACAGGAATTTCGAACAACGACGACCGCTACTCAGTTTTTTTTATCACGTGGTTCAAACGTCCTTGATTAGGGTTCACAAACTAGGGCTTCGATTTTAAGCACTCTTTTACTGTTTTTCTACACTCCGTTTCTTCGACATTCTATTCTAAATCATCAAGACTAAACTTTCCCAACAAAAGTTTCGATAAACGTCGACCGTGACACGGTTTTTTTCGCACGTATTTCTGACTAACCAGGTTCGGGAATCGATTTAAAGCACTCTTTTACTGTTTTGTGCACTCCATTTCTTCCAAATTCTATTCTAAATCATAATGCCCGATCACTCCGAGCAGGACTTTCGAAAAACGCCGACCGCTACTCAGTTTTT
>NW_019276253.1:0-1369 GCF_002738345.1 Cucurbita maxima | reverse complement strand
ATGTATACTACTTTTCGTTCTTTTCGATCATCCATTAAGTCCACGTAGCTTTTAAAAAAAGATTAATTTAGAATTTGATCCCAAACTTCAACTATGATGTTCGATATAATTATACCATCAAATTTTTAATTATCATTTGTTCAACCGACCGTTTTAACTATCGCTTGATTCATTCCGCTTCACATTTTAATTATCGTTTGATCCATTCAGCTTCACATATTAACTATCGCTTGATTCAGTTTCACATGTGTGACTCATATATTAGTTAATTGATCAAATAAAAAGTTCCAAAATACAAGAACTTATTAATCAAATTAAAAGTTTGAGAGTGTAATTGTATATGGGTCTATACATTTTATTTAGTTATTCAACTTAATTAGCAACATACATTTCATTCTAAAAAAGTCACTTTTACCCAACAATGTCTTTGGAAACATACATTTCATTCTAAAAAAGTCACTTTTACCCAACAATGTCTTTGGATAAAAATACTAACTTCAGAACCTCCATTAGATAATGAACTATTGGTTCTAAGCCATCTCTAGTGACGAACCAATAATCCGAAGTACTTTTCTTGCATATTCTTGATAAACCGTTTATATATACATATAGAAAGATCTAACCTATGGGTGGTTTTTTCAATAATTATTTTAATATTTAAAATAGACTCATGCTAATTAAATCTAAATTTTAAAAAATTGAAAAATAAATTAATTCAATCCATTCAAAATCTATAATTTAGTTAAATTTCATAAATCATCTCATAATATGCTGCTTCATATTATGATTTTAAGCCTATATAAAAAAATTATAAAAAATTGAAACATACAAAAGGGGAAAATCTTTATATATATATATATAACTTAGGCTTAAATACCAATCACATTATTAAAACTTATATTAAAAATAATATTAAAGTGAAATGGTAACAAAACAGTTTAGAAAGAATTTTTAAAAAATAAAAATAAAAATAAAAATAAAAATCCTAGAACCTAACGTAAAGGGAAGCTTTGGAAATAGGCTCTCGCAGAATCAGAACAAGACATCTCAACAGAATGAGGCCAACAACCAACAGGCACATCCCCTTATATAATAAAATGAACACACTATTAGTAGACGCCAAGAAACGACTTGAAGACTTCTTAAACACGTCCATTTATTCATGATGATATCATTATTATGACTACAAATTCAACACTCATAACAGCAGCCTTTTACTATACCAATTACTAGAGACAGACGAGGAACAAGAAAATTTTAAGAGTTAAGGGCATGGAATAGACCTGAATAACCCGAACAAGCAACGCAGCTTGTAGGCCTCGACAACTCTTGGCAAGGATCCACATCATTAGTATCGACTAACCAAAAT
>NW_019276252.1:0-1369 GCF_002738345.1 Cucurbita maxima | reverse complement strand
CATTTTTTAAGAAACTTTTTGGGGGAATGATTAGGCATGATGATTTAGAATAGTATTTCAAAGAAACGGAGTGTATAATACAGTAAAAAAGTGCTTAAAGTCGAACCCTAATTCGGAAACGCCAAAATCGGGACGTTTGAAGCACGTGCTAAAAAACCGAGTAACTGTCCATTTTTTATGAAACTTTTTGGGGGAATGATTTGGCATGATGATTTAGAATATTATTTCGAAGAAACGGAGTGTATAATACAGTAAAAAAGTGCTTAAAGTCGAACCCTAATTCGGAAACACCAAAACCGGGACGTTTGAAGCACGTGCTAAAAAACCGAGTAACTGTCCATTTTTTATGAAACTTTTTGGGGGAATGATTTGGCATGATGATTTAGAATATTATGACGAAGAAACGGAGTGTATAATACAGTAAAAAAGTGCTTAAAGTCGAACCCTAATTCGGAAACACCAAAACAAGGACGTTTGAAGCACGTGCTAAAAAAACCGAGTAACTTTCCATGTTTTGAGAAACTTTTTTGGGGAATGATTAGGCATGAGGATTTAGAATAAAAGGTCGAAGAAACGGTGTGTATAAAAAAGTAAAAAAGTGCTTAAAGTCGAACCCTAATTCGGAAACACCAAAACCGGGACGGTTGAAGCACGTGCTAAAAAACCGAGTAACTGTCCATTTTTTAAGAAACTTTTTGGGGGAATGATTAGGCATGATGATTTAGAATATTATTTCAAAGAAACGGAGGGTATAATACAGTAAAAAAGTGCTTAAAGTCGAACCCTAATTCGGAAACGCCAAAATCGGGACGTTTGAAGCACGTGCTAAAAAACCGAGTAACTGTCCATTTTTTATGAAACTTTTTGGGGGAATGATTTGGCATGATTATTTAGAATATTATTTCGAAGAAACGGAGTGTATAATACAGTAAAAAAGTGCTTAAAGTCAAACCCTAATTCGGAAACACCAAAACCGGGACGTTTGAAGCACATGCTAAAAAACCGAGTAACTGTCCATTTTTTATGAAACTTTTTGGGGGAATGATTTGGCATGATGATTTAGAATATTATTTCGAAGAAACGGAGTGTATAATACAGTAAAAAAGTGCTTAAAGTCGAACCCTAATTCGGAAACACCAAAATCGGGACGTTTGAAGCACGTGTTAAAAAACCGAGTAACTGTCCATTTTTTATGAAACTTTTTGGGGGAATGATTTGGCATGATGATTTAGAATAGTATTTCAAAGAAACGGAGTGTATAATACAGTAAAAAAGTGCTTAAAGTCGAACCCTAATTCGGAAACACCAAAACCGGGACGTTTGAAGCACGTGTTAAAAAACCGAGTAACTGTGCATTTTTTTAAGAAAC
>NW_019276251.1:652-1370 GCF_002738345.1 Cucurbita maxima | reverse complement strand
TATTCTAAATCATCAAGCCTAATCATTCCTCACAAAACTTTCGAAAATCGTCGAAAGGGACTAGGTGTTTTTTGGCACGTACTTCAAACGCCCCCGATTTGTGTTTTCGAAGTAGGGTTCGATTTGAAAAACTCTTTTACTGTTTTATGCACTCCGTTTCTTCGAAACTATATTCTAAATCATCAAGCCTAATCATTCCTCACAAAACTTTCGAAAATCGTCGACAGTGTCTCGGGTTTTTCGCACGTACTTCAAACGTCCCAGATTTGGGTTTCCGAAGTAGGGTTCGATTTGACGAACTCTTTTACTGTTTTATGCACTCCGTTTCTTCGAAACTATATTCTAAGTCATCAAGCCTAATCATTCCTCACAAAACTTTCGAAAATCGTCGACAGTGTCTCGGGTTTTTCGCACGTACTTCAAACGTCCCAGATTTGGGTTTCCGAAGTAGGGTTCGATTTGACGAACTCTTTTACTGTTTTATGCACTCCGTTTCTTCGAAACTATATTCTAAGTCATCAAGCCTAATCATTCCTCACAAAACTTTCGAAAATCGTCTAAAGGGACTAGGTGTTTTTTGGCACGTACTTCAAACGTCCACGATTTGTGTTTTCGAAGTAGGGTTCGATTTGACGAACTCTTTTACTATTTTATGCACTCCGTTTCTTGGAAACTATATTCTAAATCATCAAGCCTAATCATTCCTCACAAAACTTTC
>NW_019276251.1:0-215 GCF_002738345.1 Cucurbita maxima | reverse complement strand
TTTTATGCACTCCGTTTCTTCGAAACTATATTCTAAATCATCAAGCCTAATCATTCCTCACAAAACTTTCGAAAATCGTCGAAAGGGTCTAGGTGTTTTTTGGCACGTACTTCAAACGCCCCAGATTTGGGTTTCCGAAGTAGGGTTCGATTTGAAGAACTCTTTTACTGTTTTATGCACTCCGTTTCTTCGAAACTATATTCTAAATCATCAAG
>NW_019276250.1:0-1370 GCF_002738345.1 Cucurbita maxima | reverse complement strand
ATTAGGCTTGATGATTTAGAATAGGATTTCGATGAAACGGTGTGCATAAAACAGTAAAATAGTTCTTCAAATCGAACCCTACTTCGGAAACCCAAATCTGGGACGTTTGAGGTACGTGCTTAAAAAATCGAGTCACGGTCGACGTTTTTCGAAAGATTTTTGAGGAATGGTTAGGCTTGATGATTTAGAATAGGATTTCGAAGAAACGGTGTGCATAAAACAGTAAAAGAGTTCTTAAAATCGAACCCTACTTCGGAAACCCAAGTCTGGGACGTTTGAAGTACGTGTTAAGAAAACCGAGTCACGGTCTTTGTTTTTCGAAAGATTTGTGAGGAATGATTAGGCTTGATGATTTAGAATAGGATTTCGAAGAAACGGTGTGCATAAAACAGTAAAACAGTTCTTCAAATCGAACCCTACTTCGGAAACCCAAATCTGGGACGTTTGAAGAACGTGCTAAAAAAACCAGGTCACGGTCTTTGTTTTTCGAAAGATTTTTGAGGAATGATTAGGCTTGATGATTTAGAATAGGATTTCGAAGAAACGGTGTGCATAAAACAGTAAAAGAGTTCTTCAAATCGAACCCTACTTCGGAAACCCAAGTCTGGGACGTTTGAAGTACGTGTTAAAATAACCGAGTCACGGTCTTTGTTTTTCGAAAGATTTGAGAGGAATGATTAGGCTTGATGATTTAGAATAGGATTTCGAAGAAACGGTGTGCATAAAACAGTAAAAGAGTTCTTCAAATCGAACCCTACTTCGGAAACCCAAGTCTGGGACGTTTGAAGTACGTGTTAAAATAACCGAGTCACGGTCTTTGTTTTTCGAAAGATTTGTGAGGAATGATTAGGCTTGATGATTTAGAATAGGATTTCGAAGAAACGGTGTGCATAAAACAGTAAAAGAGTTCTTCAAATCGAACCCTACTTCGGAAACCCAAGTCTGGGACGTTTGAAGTACGTGTTAAAAAAACCGAGTCACGGTCTTTGTTTTTCGAAAGATTTGTGAGGAATGATTAGGCTTGATTATTTAGAATAGGATTTTGAAGAAACGGTGTGCATAAAACAGTAAAATAGTTCTTCAAATCGAACCCTACTTCGGAAACCCAAGTCTGGGACGTTTGAAGTACGTGTTAAAAAAACCGAGTCACGGTCTTTGTTTTTCGAAAGATTTGTGAGGAATGATTAGGCTTGATGATTTAGAATAGGATTTCGAAGAAACGGTGTGCATAAAACAGTAAAATAGTTCTTCAACTCGAACCCTACTTCGGAAACCCATGTCTGGGACGTTTGAAGTAGGTGCTAAAAAAACCGAGTCACGGTCGACATTTTTCGAAAGATTTGTGAGGAATGATTAGGCTTGATGATTTA
>NW_019276249.1:0-1370 GCF_002738345.1 Cucurbita maxima | reverse complement strand
AACTTGGGAGGGATTTTGTATATATGAAGATAGTGTCTGTGAGAGGTTTTTCTCAAGATTTTTCACCAAGAAGAAGACATTTCATGTTTTATGATCACTCTATTTATAGAGTCATGTTTGCATGTTCGTGCAAATTTGAGATCACCAAATTTTGACACTAAAAATTCCACTCAAATGTTTGGGATTACGTGGCAAGCATGCATACTTGAGTTAACCAAATTTTGACACTCAAAATTCCACTCAAATTTGTAGGGTTTATTTGGCAAACATGCAAGTTTGGTTAAACAAAATTTTGACACCTCAAAATTTCACTAATATGGATTTTTCCATTAAATGAAGTCAACATTTTGACTTTCTCCATTTTGATTCAACAATCAATTTGAATTATAAATTTCAAATTAAAGTAATATTTAATGATTAATTAAATATTTAATATTAATTCAAATGTCAATCCCAATTAATTCGGACACATATTTGATTAAGATATTAAATTTTATTTAAATATCTCAGATTCTTTCTTTTTGTTTAATTCGTAAATAAAACAAAAATGCAGTTAAATATATCGTATATATGTAGTGCATTCTCCCTAATTTGAATTCGAACACTTCGAACTCACTCGTCACACTGTTCTATGATTTAGTCCGATATGAGCTACCAGAGGGACCTAATGGACCTATAGATCATGGGCTCCAACGATTCAAGATTAACCGGTTAAACTCATTAACTTTGTTAACCAACATTCGTTAAGTAGTACTAGGACATTCCACTATAGCCTAGTAGTTGCATTCCCCTCACTATAGATATATTTTTGTCCATTTGATATAACCATGATTAGTAAGTTGATCCTTCACAGGTTGTTCGTAACTAGAGTTGGGTCAATTTACCGTTTTACCCTTGAAGTTACTTCTTGTTTCTTATGTCTCACTGATCCTCTAAAGAACAATTGGTTTGTGGTCCAACCAGTAAACCGGATCCCTCTCAGGCCAATGAGAGGGTGGGGCCCCTTATTCAAGACCTGGAGTCAGTAATTAAGAGAACTACCTCTCTTCTATCCCTAAAAGTGGGTAGGAGTGAATTCCATCTTGCACCCCACGTCCTCAGCCATTTACCCAGTCTTACCCTTGAAATGAGCGACCTATTGAGTTGGCGAACTTGAGCCACTCTCACCCATGCAAATCTAAGGATAATTTCGAATAAACAAGGAGTTCATGGTTAGCTCAAGATTAAGATCGAGTTACTTAGATCATCGAATGAAAAGAAAATCAGTCTCAACAGTAAACGACATTATAAAGTGAGAGTGATTTTTTTCATGGTCCGATCTTATGCAATACTCATTGCATAGGACGCCCCCACTCACATGTCTTCACATG
>NW_019276248.1:0-1370 GCF_002738345.1 Cucurbita maxima | reverse complement strand
AAAGATTTTTGAGGAATGATTAGGCTTGATGATTGAGAATAGGATTTCGAAGAAACGGTGTGCATAATAAAGTAAAATAGTTCTTCAAATGGAACCCTACTTCAGAAACCCAAATCTGGGACGTTTGTAGTACGTGCTAAAAAAACCGAGTCACGGTCTTTGTTTTTCGAAAGATTTGTGAGGAATGATTAGGCTTGATGATTTAGAATAGGATTTCGAAGAAACGGTGTGCATAAAACTGTAAAATAGTTCTTCAAATCGAACCCTACTTCGGAAACCATAGTCTGGGACGTTTGAAGTACGTGTTAAAAAAACCGAGTCACGGTCTATGTTTTTTCGAAAGATTTGTGAGGAATGATTAGGCTTGATGATTTAGAATAGGATTTCGAAGAAACGGTGTGCATAAAAAAATAAAAGAGTTCTTCAAATCGAACCCTACTTCGGAAACCCAAGTCTGGGACGTTTGAAGTAAGTGCTAAAAAAACCGAGTCACGGTCTTTGTTTTTCGAATGATTTGTGACGAATGATTAGGCTTGATGATTTAGAATAGGATTTCGAAGAAATGGCATACATAAAATAGTAAAATAGTTCTTCAAATCAAACCCTACTTTGGAAACCCAAATCTGGGACGTTTAAAGTACGTGCTAAAAAAACCGAGTCACGGTCTACGTTTTTTCGAAAGATTTGTGAGGAATGATTAGGCTTGATGATTTAGAATAGGATTTGGAAGAAACGGTGAGCATAAAACAGTAAAATAGTTCTTCAAATCGAACCCTATATCGACAACCAAAGTCTGGGACGTTTGAAGTACGTGCTTAAAAAACCGAGTCACGTTCGACATTTTTCGAAAGATTTGTGAGGAATGATTAGGCTTGATGATTTGAATAGGATTTCGAAGAAACGGTGTGCATAAAACAGTAAAAGAGTTCTTAAAATCGAACCCTACTTCGGAAACCCATGTCTGGGACGTTTGAAGTAGGTGCTAAAAAAACCAAGTCACGGTCGACTTTTTTCGAAAGATTTTTGANGAGGAATGATTAGGCTTGATGATTGAGAATAGGATTTCGAAGAAACGGTGTGCATAATAAAGTAAAATAGTTCTTCAAATGGAACCCTACTTTAGAAACCCAAATCTGGGACGTTTGAAGTACGTGCTAAAAAAACCGAGTCACGGTCTTTGTTTTTCGAAAGATTTGTGAGGAATGATTAGGCTTGATGATTTAGAATAGGATTTCGAAGAAATGGTGTGCATAAAACTGTAAAATAGTTCTTCCAATCGAACCCTACTTCGGAAACCATAGTCTGGGACGTTTGAAGTACGTGTTAAAAAAACCGAGTCACGGTCTATGTTTTTCGAAAGATTTGTGAGG
>NW_019276247.1:1161-1370 GCF_002738345.1 Cucurbita maxima | reverse complement strand
CAGTAAAAGTGTGCTTCAAATCGAACCCTACTTCGGAAACCCAAATCTGGGACGTTTGAAGTACGTGCTAAAAAAACCGAGTCACGATCGAAGTTTTTTGGAAGTTTTCGGGGGAATGATTTGGCTCAATGATTTAGAATAGAATTTCCAAGAAACGGAGTGCATAAAACAGTAAAAGTGTGCTTCAAATCGAACCCTACTTCGGAAAC
>NW_019276247.1:0-736 GCF_002738345.1 Cucurbita maxima | reverse complement strand
CTTCAAATCGAACCATACTTCGGAAACCCAAATCTAGGACGTTTGAAGTACGTGCTAAAAAAAACCGAGTCACGGTCGACGTTCTTTGGAAGTTTTGTGGGGAATGATTAGGCTTGATGATTTAGAAAAGAGTTTCGAAGAAACGGAGTGCATAAAACAATAATAGTGTGCTTCAACTCGAACCCTACTTCGGAAACCCAAATCTGAGACGTTTGAAGTACGTGCTAAAAAAACCGAGTCACGGTCGACGTTTTTTGGAAGTTTTCGGGGGAATGATTAGGCTTGATGATTTAGAATAGAGTTTCGAAGAAACGGAGTGCATAAAACAATAATAGTGTGCTTCAAATCGAACCCTACTTCGGAAACCCAAATCTGAGACGTTTGAAGTACGTGCTAAAAAAACCGAGTCACGGTCGACGTTTTTTGGAAGTTTTCGGGGGAATGATTAGGCTCGATGATTTAGAATAGAATTTCCAAGAAACGGAGTGCATAAAACAGTAAAAGTGTGCTTCAAATCGAACCCTACTTCGGAAACCCAAATCTAGGACGTTTGAATTACGTGCTAAAAAAAACCGAGTCACGGTCGACGTTTTTTGGAACTTTTGTGGAGAATGATTAGGCTTGATGATTTAGAATAGAGTTTCGAAGAAACGGAGTGCATAAAACAATAATAGTGTGCTTCAAATCGAACCCTACTTCGGAAACCCAAATCTGAGACGTTTGAAGTACGTGCTAA
>NW_019276246.1:1023-1371 GCF_002738345.1 Cucurbita maxima | reverse complement strand
TGGGGAGCCCACAGGCCGATGCCAGGAGCACGCAGATGCCGAAGCACGCCAGAAGGCGCATGCTGCCAGCCACGATCGGGACGACGACGTCTCCACAAGCGTAACAAAGGCCTGGGCTTTGGCCGCCTTCTCAATCCGCATCGGTCCATGCCCCAAGTCGATTGGCGGACTGGCTTACCACCTTTCCACATCCGACTGGGGCACATCGCCGGCCCCCATCCGCTTCCCTCCCGACAATTTCAAGCACTATTTGACTCTCTTTTCAAAGTCCTTTTCATCTTTCCCTCGCGGTACTTGTTTGCTATCGGTCTCTCGCCCATATTTAGCCTTGGACAGAATTTACCGCCC
>NW_019276246.1:0-879 GCF_002738345.1 Cucurbita maxima | reverse complement strand
GCCTCGTGGTGCGACAGGGTCCGAGCGCAACGGGGCTCTCACCCTCTCTGGCGCCCCCTTCCAGGGGACTTGTGCCCGGTCCGTCGCTGAGGACGCTTCTCCAGACTACAATTCGAACGCCGAGGGCGCCCGATTCTCAAGCTGGGATCTTCCCGGTTCGCTCGCCGTTACTAAGAGAATCCTTGTAAGTTTCTTTTCCTCCGCTTACTAATATGCTTAAACTCAGCGGGTAGTCCCGCCTGACCTGGGGTCGCGTCGAGAGCATCGTCTTTGGGGACAATGTTCAAAGGGTCGACGTGACATTCCTCCCTCGCCCACCAATAGGAGGCGCGCAAGCTGAGATCGAGACGCGGTACCGAGGTTGAATCAACCACCGTAGCGTCACGACAGCAGATGCCGAGGACTCAATTTTAAGCCATTCGTGCGACGGCGCACACGGGAGGCCAACATGTGCCCCCGCCAGTGCAACAAACCCAAGCGGTTGTTGTTGCATGTGGGGGGCAGCGATGCGTGACGCCCAGGCAGACGTGCCCTCGGCCAGAAGGCTCCGGGCGCAACTTGCGTTCAAAGACTCGGTGGTTCGCAGGATCCTGCAATTCACACCAAGTATCGCATTTCGCTACGTTCTTCATCGATGCGAGAGCCGAGATATCCGTTGCCGAGAGTCGTTGTGAATAAGTAATACGACAAGAATGCTTTGCCCCCCGCACACCGAGACCGGGGCAAGGGGAAAGCTTATTCGTTTCAGATCGTTGGCGCGACTTGCGCCGGTTTTGGTTTGGGCATCAGAGGGTGCACGAATGCTCCCCCCGACACAAAAGAGTTGGCAAACACGTTCGCGGGTCGTTTGGTGTTTAGGCATCGACAATGATCCTTCCG
>NW_019276245.1:1282-1371 GCF_002738345.1 Cucurbita maxima | reverse complement strand
TCGCACGTTTTTCTAACGTCCACGGTTAGGGAATCGATTTTAAGCACTCTTTTACTGTTTTATGCACTCCGTTTCTTCCAAATTCTATT
>NW_019276245.1:0-935 GCF_002738345.1 Cucurbita maxima | reverse complement strand
TTCACAAAATTTGGCTTCGATTTTAAGCACTCTTTTACTGTCTTTCCACACTCCGTTTATTCGACATTCTATTCTAAATCAACAATACTCAACATTCCACACAAAAGTTTCGAGAAACGTCGACCGTGACGCGGTTTTTTTCGCACGTTTTTCTAACGTCCACGGTTAGGGAATCGATTTTAAGCACTCTTTTACTGTTTTATGCACTCCGTTTCTTCCAAATTCTATTCTAAAACATTATGCTCGATCACTCCCAACAGGAATTTCGAAAAATGCCGACCGCTACTCAGTTTTTTTTGCACGTGGTTAAAACATCCTGGATTATGGTTCACAAAATTTGGCTTCGATTTTAAGCACTCTTTTACTGTCTTTCCACACTCCGTTTATTCGACATTCTATTCTAAATCAACAATACTCAACATTCCACACAAAAGTTTCGAGAAACGTCGACCGTGACGCGGTTTTTTTCGCACGTTTTTCTAACGTCCACGGTTAGGGAATCGATTTTAAGCACTCTTTTACGGTTTTATGCACTCCGTTTCTTCCAAATTCTATTCTAAATCTTTATTCTCGATCACTACCAACAGGAATTTCGGAAAACGCCGACCGCTACTCAAATTTTTTAGCAGGTGGTTAAAACGTCCTGGATTATGGTTCACAAAATAGGGCTTCGATTTTAAGCACTCTTTTACTGTCTTTCCACACTCCGTTTATTCGACATTCTATTCTAAATCAACAATACTCAACATTCCACACAAAAGTTTCGAGAAACGTCGACCGTGACGCGGTTTTTTTAGCACGTACTTTAAACGTCCAAGGTTAGGGAATCGATTTTAAGCACTCTTTTACGGTTTTATGCACTCCGTTTCTTCCAAATTCTATTCTAAATCTTTATTCTCGATAACTACCAACAGGAATTTCGGAAAACTCCGACC
>NW_019276244.1:0-1305 GCF_002738345.1 Cucurbita maxima | reverse complement strand
CCAATAGAAAAATCCTTTGTTTTTTCTCCAGCGATAAATCACATTTTGGATGAACTTTGGAAGTGAATATCTTAGGCTACGATCTACGAGAAGGTATCAAATCAATCCCTAACCCTTCCTTGTAACATTCATCTTTAAGTTTCACGAAGAAATCAAGGAGAGAAATGCTGTAAATGTGGCTGTACAGGCCGACTTTCAGATGGCGGCGATGTGAAAAATGCAAGTCAACTCAAAATTTGACCTTTTCTCGGGTTTTCTCAATTTTAACCCCATTCCAGACCGATTCTCATAAAAACATTATGGTTTCAAAAACTAGACACAATAAGGAGTACATGGAAGGAAATTTGAAGTAATTCAGATACTGGAAGCTCAAGAATAGAGGTCCCAAACGTCAGCGACGAGGCAAGTAGCCCCCTTGGACTCTTTGTTAAGAAATACTTGTAGAAATCGCTTGGATTTTCATATGAACCCTAAACGAAGTATGAATTAAGGATATATGAAATAAAAAACCCAAAGAATCCTGAGTTAAGACCCTGAACCGATCAAATAGCTCGAGATTTAAGTAACGTTAAAATAACCGATCAAATAGCTCGAATCTTACAACAAAGTCTAATTGAGCCTCCCTCTATTAGGAGATAGCTTTGAATCAAATTCTTTAGTTTGGACAATGGTTGCATTGTTTTAGTCAAACAACCGAGACTAGTGTATTTCAAACAGTATAAACATTTTGTACGTGTATTTTCTTACATATTAACAATTGTATACAAATAATAACTAAATTTATGAGTAAAAGTTTGGATGGAGTTTTATTAAATAGGTAATCTTAAATTATATCTAAAAATATATATGATTTTTTTTTTTATATACATTTACGAGAACAAATCAAAGAATACAACTACTATCTCGAACTGTAAAGAATTTAATTCCAACCTATTCTAATGGTCAAACGCTTTATTAGACTCTATTGTAAGATTTCATTTCCTCTATTTAAGTTGCGTTCAACTACAACTATAAGTATCAAATTCTTAAGTATTCATGAAGAAAATCGGCCTAACAATGTCTCTTGGAACAATTTACCAAAGGTGTTAGAATGAGCAGGGTGGAAGGGTTGCCTTTAGATGCTTTAGTACCAATTAAAGATGTCAATATCCTAGTAGTGCAAAATGCAGGAAGGTTCATAATTGAAAAGAATAACGAGAATAGTGAACATCGTGTCATCTACAAGCGTGTGGTGAATGGTCTAGTTAGTATGACTAGAGAACATCGTCCTCGCAGAATTTATATTATTGTGATAGAAGTTATAAA
>NW_019276243.1:0-1372 GCF_002738345.1 Cucurbita maxima | reverse complement strand
TTTCTTAGAAATAATATGATAAATCATCAAGCCTTATCATTCCTCACAAAACCTTCGAAAAACGACGATCGTGACTCGGTTTTTTTAGCACGTACTTCAAAATTCCACGATTTGGGTTTTCGAAGTAGGGTTCGAATAGAAATCTGTTGATGGTTTTATGCACTCCGTTTTTTAGAAATAATATGATAAATCATCAAGCCTCATCATTCCTCACAAAACTTTCGAAAAACGACGATCGTGACTCGGTTTTTTTAGCACGTACTTCAAACTTCCACGATTTGGGTTTCCGAAGTAGGGTTCGATTTGAAGAACTCTGTCGACGGCTTTATGCACTCCGTTTCATAGAAATAATATTCTAAATCATCAAGTCTTATCATTCCTCACAAAACCTTCGAAAAACGACGATCGTGACTCGGTTTTTTTAGCACGTACTTCAAACTTCCACGATTTGGGTTTCCGAAGTAGGGTTCGATTTGAAGAACACTATTGACGGTTTTATGCACGCCGTATCTTAGAAATAATATGATAAATCATCAAGCCTTATCATTCCTCATAAAACTTTCGAAAAACGACGATCGTGTCTCGAATTTTTTAGCACGTACTTTAAACTTCCACGATTTGGGTTTCCGAAGTAGGGTTCGATTTGAAGAAATCTGTTGACGGTTTTATGCACTCCGTTTCTTAGAAATAATATTCTAAATCATCAAGTCTTATCATTCCTCACAAAACTTTCGAAAAACGACGATCGTGACTTGGTTTTTTCAGCACGTACTTAAAACTTCCGAGATTTAGGGTTACGAAGTAGGGTTCGATTTGAAGAACTCTGTTGACGGTTTTATGCACTCCGTTTGTTAGAAAGAATATTCTAAATGATCAAGCCTTATCATACCTCACAAAACTTTCGAAAAACGACGATCGTGACTCGTTTTTTTAACTCGTACTTCAAACTTCCACGATTTGGGTTTCCGAAGTAGGGTTCGATTTGAAGAACACTATTGACGGTTTTATGCACGCCGTATCATAGAAATAATATGATAAATCATCAAGCCTTATCATTCCTCATAAAACTTTCGAAAAACGACGATCGTGTCTCGATTTTTTTAGCATGTACTTTAAACTTCCACGATTTGGGTTTCCGAAGTAGGGTTCGATTTGAAGAAATCTGTTGATGGTTGTACTTTAAACTTCCACGATTTGGGTTTCCGAAGTAGGGTTCGATTTGAAGAAATCTGTTGATGGTTTTATGCACTCCGTTTTTTAGAAATAATATGATAAATCATCAAGCCACATCATTCCTCACAAAACTATCGAAAAACGACGATCGTGACTCGGATTTTTTAGCACGTACTTCAAACTTCCACGATTTGGGTTT
>NW_019276242.1:0-1372 GCF_002738345.1 Cucurbita maxima | reverse complement strand
TTATTTCTAAGAAACGGAGTGCATAAAACAGTAAAAGAGTTCGTCAAATCGAACACTTCTTTGGAAACCCGAACAGGGAAGTTTTTAGTACGTGCTAAAAAAACCGAGTCACGGTCGACATTTTTCGCAAGTTTTGTGAGGAATGATAAGGCTTGATGATTTAGAATATTATTTCTAACAAACGGAGTGCATAAAACAGTAAAAGAGTTCATCAAATCGAACCCTTCTTCAGAAACCCGAACAGGGAAGTTTTTAGTACGTGCTAAAAAAACCGAGTCACGGTCGACATTTTTCGAAAGTTTTGTGAGGAATGATAAGGCTTGATGATTTAGAATATTATTTCTAAGAAACGGAGTGCATAAAACAGTAAAAGAGTTCGTCAAACCAAACCCTTCTTCGGAAAACCGAACAGGGATGTTGTTAGTACGTGCTAAAACAACCGAGTCACAGTCGACATTTTTCGTAAGTTTTGTGAGGAATGATAAGGCTTGATAGTTTAGAATATTATTTCTAAGAAACGGAGTGCATAAAACAGTCAAAGAGTACTTTAAATCGAACCCTTCTTCGGAAACCCATACAGGGAAGTTGTTAGTACGTGCTAAAAAAACCGAGTCACGGTCGACATTTTTCGAAAGTTTTGTGAGGAATGATAAGGCTTGATGATTTAGAATATTATTTCTAAGAAACGGAGTGCATAAAACAGTAAAAGAGTTCGTCAAATCGAACACTTCTTCGGAAACCCGAACAGGGAAGTTTTTAGTACGTGCTAAAAAAACCGAGTCACGGTCGACATTTTTCGAAAGTTTTGTGAGGAATGATAAGGCTTGATGATTTAGAATATTATTTCTAACAAACGGAGTGCATAAAACAGTAAAAGAGTTCGTCAAATCGAACCCTTCTTCGGAAACCCGAACAGGGAAGTTTTTAATACGTGCTAAAAAAACCGAGTCACGGTCGACATTTTTCGAAAGTTTTGTGAGGAATGATAAGGCTTGATGATTTAGAATATTATTTCTAAGAAACGGAGTGCATAAAACAGTAAAAGAGTTCGTCAAACCGAACCCTTCTTCGGAAACCCGAACAGGGAAGTTTTTAATACGTGCTAAAAAAACCGAGTCACGGTCGACATTTTTCGAAAGTTTTGTGAGGAATGATAAGGCTTGATGATTTAGAATATTATTTCTAAGAAACGGAGTGCATAAAACAGTCAAAGAGTACTTTAAATCGAACCCTTCTTCGGAAACCCAAAGAGGGAAGTTGTTAGTACGTGCTAAAAAAACCGAGTCACGGTCGACATTTTTCGAAAGTTTTGTGAGGAATGATAAGGCTTGATGATTTAGAATATTATTTCTAAGAAACGGAGTGCATAAAA
>NW_019276241.1:0-1372 GCF_002738345.1 Cucurbita maxima | reverse complement strand
TTGTTGGGAATGATTAGTCTTGATGGTTTAGAATAGAATGTCGAAGAAACGGAGTGTAGAAAAACAGTGAAAGAGTTCTTAAAATCAAAGCCTTAATTTGTGAACCATAATCCAGGACGTTTGATACTCGTGATAAAAAAACAGAGTAGCGGTCGACGTTTTTCGAATTCCTGTTGGGAGTGATCGGGCATAATGATTTTGAATAGAATTTGGAAGAAATGGAGTGCAAAAACAGTAAGAGAGTGCTTTAAATCGATTCCCTAACATTGTTAGTTAGAATTACGTGCTAAATAACCGTGTCACGGTCGACGTTTATCGAAACTTTTGCTGGGAATGATTAGTCTTGATGGTTTAGAATAGAATGTCGAAGAAACGGAGTGTAGAAAAAAAGTGAAAGAATTCTTAAAATCAAAGCCTTAATTTGTGAACCATAATCCAGGACGTTTGAACCTCGAGAGGAAAAAACTGAGTAGCGGTCAACGTTTTTCGAAATCCTGTTGGGAGTGATCGGGCATAATGATTTTGAATAGAATTTGGAAGAAATGGAGTGCAAAATACAGTAAAATAGTGCTTTAAATCGATTCCCTAACCTTGTTAGTTTGAAGTACGTGCTAAAAAATTGTGTCACGGTCGACGTTTCTCGAAACTTTTGTTAGGAATGTTTAGTCTTGATGGTTTAGAATAGAATGTCGAAGAAACGGAGTGTAGAAAAACAGTAAATGAGTTCTTAAAATCAAAGCCCTAATTTGTGAACCATAATCCAGAACGTTTGAACCTCGTGATAAAAAAACAAAGTAGCAGTCGGCGTTTTTCGAAATTTCTGTTGAGAGTGATCGGGCATAAGGATTTTGAATAGAATTTGGAAGAAATGGAGTGCAAAAAATAGTAAAAAAGTGCTTTAAATCGATTCCCTAATCTTGTTAGTTAGAAGTACGTGCTAAAAAACCGTGTCACGGTCGACGTTTCTCAAAACTTTTGTCGGGAATGTTTAGTCTTGATGATTTCGAATAGAATGTCGAAGAAACGGCGTGTAGAAAAACAGTAAGAGAGTGCTTAAAATCGAAGCCCTCATTTGTGAATCATAATCCAGGACGTTTGAACCTCGTGATAAAAAAACTGAGTAACGGTCGGCGTTTTTCGAAATTCCTGTTGAGAGTGATCGGGCATAAGGATTTTGAATAGAATTTGGAAGAAATGGAGTGCATAAAACAGTAAAAAAGTGCTTTAAATCGATTCCCTAACTTGGTTAGGTAGAAGTACGTGCTATAAAACCGTGTCACGTTCGACGCTTCTCGAAAGTTTTGTTGGGAATGATTAGTCTTGATGGTTTAGAATAGAATGTCGAAGAAACGGAGTGTAGAAAAACAGTAAA
>NW_019276240.1:0-1305 GCF_002738345.1 Cucurbita maxima | reverse complement strand
ATATTTACATTATATTCAAAATAGAGTTTATAGGTTCATAGTACAAAATAAGGGAAAGGTTAAAAAAATCATTTTAAAACATCAAAAATAGTTTTGGTGGGTGTTGTTGGTCTAGGGCAACTACTCAGTTACATGAAAAAGATGGAGTGAGTACAAGACTCCGTAAGTTAGCCTAATTGTAAGTAAGTTTTTAACCATGTTCATAGTGGGTGCTTGGATACCACACTCTTTTGTTAATGATAGCTTGGTTCTTGTCCGAGAATAGTGGCCCTTAGGTTCTAAGTACATGGTTCTATGTGGTGGAGTACATTGGAATAAGGTTTGGAATCGGTAATTATTCTTATTTCTTTTCCTTTAGACACTCGGTGGTTGGGAGCAAATCGAACAAAGTGTTCGTCCAAAATTTTTAAAAGGGCCCAACCAAATTCGAACTGGTAACCTCTTGATCTGCAGTCAAATGCTCTACCACTGTGCTATGAACCCATTTTATATAATTTTAGCCTTAGTGACCCCTTCTACCAAGTGTCAGTCCAAAAGTGTAAAACGTGTCTGTCGAAAATAGAAAGGCCAAAAAGATAATTCAAACATAGCTCATCTACAAACTACCGAAAGCTGTTAAATACAAATTGAAGAAAATAAGAAATAACATAAATAATTTTAAATGTAATTGAACTCCGGAAGATAAAAAGTCTTCAAATTACATTCCAATGTCAAGTGATATTTTATTACCACTCAATTCTTTTCTTGATTTATCGTAGTTGAACTTAAAAGTATGACAAATAAGCTGGATTTATTTTAAATTTCCTTTAAAATTTTTGTGCACAAAATACAATGGAAATAATATATTTTTTTTTACTGTTTTGTAATTTGTATGGTATTATTAGAGGCTTTTCAATGAAATATGATAATTGATTCCCTGTCCTCTTTGACAATTTTAGATACCTCCAATATTTGATGCGTCACGTTTCACTATGAGATCTGCCCTTGGATCAATAAGACTTAAGCAGAGAGTTTATTTGACTAATGATTTGATTTTTTTGGGTTGTAGAGATAACTTTTACAAATCAAAACTTTGTATTATTTTCAAGACACTCATCAAGACATTTGTGAACGTGCCTGATATCTTGAAGGATTTAAGACACATAATTGAGAGAACCTAAATTTTGTTTGAAGTTGGCTTTTCTAGGATATGTCGTCACAAAAGTTTGAGACAAACTCAATGGACCATTGGATGGGTTTTATAAGGCTCAAATAAATTTAAAATCCAAGAAAACGGATGTGAGTTTGATATTATTTAATTTTGGG
>NW_019276239.1:0-1373 GCF_002738345.1 Cucurbita maxima | reverse complement strand
GTGCCCAGCCCATGCAGACTAGTCACCCCCCTATATAGTACATTTTGAGGCATTTTTGGTCTGTCAAGCCTAGATACGATTTTTCCGAACGGTCATACAGTCATATATCTCAAGTTTTAGATCGTTTTTTTCCATGGACTCGATTGATTCATTAATGGGACATTCTAATGGATCTAGAAATCAAGTTTCATAATTTTTCAACCAACCAATTTTTTTTAATGAATTTTTAAATATTATATAATAAGAAATTAGAAAAAATAGCTAGAGTTGTCAAAAAAATCTGAAATTTTGTGGGTATCATTCTTTCATGTTGCTTAGCTCCCAGGAAAAAAATTACAACAAACTGACCACTCCACATGTACTTTCACAATTAATGGGTGATGGATGGAAAAACAAGGTCATGGTGGGTGTCTTAGTATAATGTACTTGCTCTAGTATCAAAACTCTTCATTTTATTGTTTTAGACAAGCATTAAAAATGAACATTCACTTTTCACGGGTATTGGGTTTGATGATATTTTTATAGTCCAAGGCTTTATACACGTTCTTACTTTCCACGGATGTTAGGTGTGATGAATTGTTGTAGGGGCTAACCTTCAAGGCTTTATACGTGTACTCATGCTTCATAGGCATTGGGTGTGATGTTTTTTTTTTATGGAGGTAACATCCAACACTTTTGATATGCTGTTGGTAGGACATGTATCGCACATAGCATAGGATGGGGCTTGGTGTGTGCGAGGGGAGTGGGGGCACAGGGGTGTGCAGGAAAAGCACGCGCGCGGGAGCGTGCATGGGTGAGCCAGGGCGTGCGGGGTGAGCGTGTGGGGGCGTGCGCGGGGGTGTGTGGGGTGAGTGTGCGGGGGCGTGTGGGAGTGTGCGGAGTGAGCGCGCGGGGACGTGTAGTGGTGTGCAGGGGTGTGCGGGTGAGCGCCCGGGGGTGTGCGGAGTGAGCGCACGGGGGTTTGCGAGGACGTGGGGGGTGAGCGCGCGGGGGTGTGCGGGGGGAGCGCGCGCGGGGGACGTTCAGGGTGTGCGAGGGTATGCGGTGGCGGGCGAGGGGAGTGCGGGTTAACCTCCAAGGGTTTTGGATGTCTTTGATTATTCATAGAGGTTAAGCTATCAAAGGGTTTTGTGGCTTTGCAGTGGGCATGTAGACAAGGGGTGCGAGCGTGGACTTGTTAGTTGGGCAGGTGTTGGTGGACATGATGTGCGCGCAAGGGTGATGGGGGCTGGGCGCTGCTGCAGCGTGGGGCTTGGCGCACGCATGAGGGGGTGAGCACTGGCGCCCCACGATTGCCGGTGTTGGTGGGCATGATGTGCGCGCAAGGGTGATGGGGGCGCTGCTGCGGCGTGGGGCTTGGCGCACGCACGAGG
>NW_019276238.1:1158-1373 GCF_002738345.1 Cucurbita maxima | reverse complement strand
ACCGAGTCACGCTCGACGTTTTTTGGAAGTTTTGTGGGGAATGATTAGGCTTGATAATTTAGAATATAATTTCGAAGAAACGGAGTGCATAAAACAGTAAAAGTGTGCTGCAAATCGAACCCTACTTCGGAAACCCAAATCTGGGACTTTTGAAGTACGTGCTAAAAAAACCAAGTCACGCTCGACGTTTTTTGGAAGTTTTGTGGGGAATGATT
>NW_019276238.1:0-837 GCF_002738345.1 Cucurbita maxima | reverse complement strand
AAATCTGGGACGTTTGAAGTACGTGCTAAAAAAACCGAGTCACGCTCGACGTTTTTTGGAAGTTTTGTGGGGAATGATTAGGCTTGATGATTTAGAATAGAATTTCGAAGAAACGGAGAGCATAAAACAGTAAAAGTTTGCTGCAAATCGAACCCTACTTCGGAAACCCAAATCTGGGACTTTTGAAGTACGTGCTAAAAAAACCAAGTCACGCTCGACGTTTTTTGGAAGTTTTGTGGGGAATGATTAGGCTTGATAATTTAGAATAGAATTTCGAAGAAACGGAGTGCATAAAACAGTAAAAGTGTGCTTCAAATCGAACCCTACTTCGGAAACCCAAATCTGGGACGTTTGAAGTACGTGCTAAAAAAACCGAGTCACGCTCGACGTTTTTTGGAAGTTTTGTGGGGAATGATTAGGCTTGATGATTTAGAATAGAATTTCGAAGAAACGGAGTGCATAAAACAGTAAAAGTGTGCTTCAAATCGAACCCTACTTCGGAAACCCAAATCTGGGACGTTTGAAGTACGTGCTAAAAAAACCGAGTCACGCTCGACGTTTTTTGGAAGTTTTGTGGGGAATGATTAGGCATGATGATTTAGAATAGAATTTCGAAGAAACGGAGTGCATAAAACAGTAAAAGTGTGCTTCAAATCGAACCCTACTTCGGAAACCCAAATCTGGGACGTTTGATGTACGTGCTAAAAAAGCCGAGTCACGCTCGACGTTTTTTGGAAGTTTTGTGGGGAATGATTAGGCTTGATGATTTAGAATAGAATTTCGAAGAAACGGAGTGCATAAAACAGTAAAAGTGTACTTCAAATCGAACCCTACTTC
>NW_019276237.1:0-1373 GCF_002738345.1 Cucurbita maxima | reverse complement strand
GAGTGCTGAAAGTGCCCAGAAACCATTCCCCCAATTCAATCCGCCATTGAAGAACTTTAAGAAAAACTTGAAAATCCAATCCGAGGATACATGATGACTCGTCGAGCAAAAATGATTCCAATCAGTTATTACACCTCCAAAGAATGCTTCCATAGAAGACCACGAAGAAAAATAACCTCGAGAGCGTGCCAAATTGAAGGAAATAGGTTTCAAAATTAAATTAGGGATAAGAGTCGAATTCCTATCTACGATCTCTTTTCCTTCAAATTAAGGATTCCTCTAGTTTAAGAGGAAGAAGTTTAGTAAACTTGATGAAGGAATTGAGAGCTGAAACGTCGTAGAACAAACTACCCACGAGATCTAAATCTGGCGTTTCGAGTGAGTAGCATACCGAGAACGATTTCTAGAAGTTAAGGTTCTACACTCAAAGACGTTCCTCCAAAACCAATTCCTTTAGCTTGAAGATAAGATATAGAAGAGGTTCAATGAAGAAATAGGGCCTTGAAATCCCTAGAATCGGCTACCCAATAAAAAATCCTTTCTTTTATCTCCAGTGATAAATCATATTTTGGATGAACTTTAGAAGCGAATATCTTGGGCTACGATCTACGAGAAGGTATCAAATCAATCCCTAGCCCTTCCTTGTAACACCCATCTTTAAGTTTCACGAAGACATCAAGGAGAGAAATGTTGTAAATGTGGCTGTCCAGGCCGAGTTTCAGATAGCGGCGAAGCGAAAAATGTGCATCTTCTTCCTGTTCAGAGTAAGAAAATGATGATATGGCCAGTTAAACTAAACTATCCAAGTCAACTCAAAATTTGACCTTTTTTTGGGTTTTCTCAATTTTAACCCCATTCCAGACTGATTCTCATAAAAACATTATGGTTTCATAAACTAGACACAATAAGGAGTACGTGGAAGGAAATTTGAAATAATTCAGATATTGGAAGCTCAAGAATAGAGATCCCAAACGTCAGCGGCGAGGCAAGTAGCCACCTTGGACTCTTTGTTAAGAAATACTTGTAGAAATCGCTTGGATTTTCGTATGAACCCTAAACCAAGTATGAATTAAGGATATATGAAAAAAAACCCAAAGAACCCTGAGTTAAGACCTTGAACCGATCAAATAGCTCGAGATTTAAGTAACGTTAAAATAACCCACAATAGTATGTTGAGGTTAGATATGAAATTTGGTGGTCATTGGATAAGGATAAGTAGGTAAACCAAGAAACTGTGTAAAATGATGACAATGCCCCTAAGGTAATTTACCTTCAGCTCATGATATAGATGACCTTTAAATGCTATGAAATTCATCAGTAGATCTTATTTTATGAAATGTTATATGAATCCTTATCCCAAGAGGTTATATAAG
>NW_019276236.1:1178-1373 GCF_002738345.1 Cucurbita maxima | reverse complement strand
TAACTTTTGTTGGGAATGTTTAGTCTTGTAGATTTGGAATAGAATGTTGAAGAAACGGAGTGTAGAAAAACAGTAAAAGAGTGCATAATATTGAAGCCCTAATTTGTGAACCCTAATCTAGGACGTTAGAACCACGTGATAAAAAAACTGAGTAGCGGTCGGCGTTTTTCGAAAGTCCTGCTCGGAGTGATCGGG
>NW_019276236.1:0-1168 GCF_002738345.1 Cucurbita maxima | reverse complement strand
AGTGATCGGGCATTATGATTTAGAATAGAATTTGGAAGAAATGGAGTGCACAAAACAGTAAAAGAGTGCTTTAAATCGATTCCCTAACCTGGTTAGTCAGAAATACGTGCGAAAAAAACCGCGTCACGGTGGACGTTTCTCGAAACTTTTGTTGGGAAAGTTTAGTCTTGATGATTTAGAATAGAATGTCGAAGAAACGGAGTGTAGAAAAACAGTAAAAGAGTGCTTAAAATCGAAGCCCTAGTTTGTGAACCCTAATCAAGGACGTTTGAACCACGTGATAAAAAAAACTGAGTAGCGGTCGTCGTTTTTCGAAATTCCTGTTGGGAGTGATCGGGAAATATGATTTAGAACAGAATTTGGAAGAAATGGAGTGCATAAAACAGTAAAAGAGTGCTTTAAATCGAGTCCCAAGCCGGTTAGTTAGAAGTACGTGCTCAAAAAACCGTGTGACGGTCGACGTTTCTCGTAACTTTTGTTGGGAATGTTTAGTCTTGTAGATTTGGAATAGAATGTTGAAGAAACGGAGTGTAGAAAAACAGTAAAAGATTGCATAATATTGAAGCCCTAATTTGTGAACCCTAATCTAGGACGTTTGAACCACGTGATAAAAAAACTGAGTAGCGGTCGGCGTTTTTCGAAAGTCCTGCTCGGAGTGATCGGGCATTATGATTTAGAATAGAATTTGGAAGAAATGGAGTGCATAAAACAGTAAAAGAGTGCTTAAAATCGAAGCCCGAGTTTGTGAACCCTAATCAAGGACGTTTGAACCACGTGATAAAAATACTGAGTAGCGGTCGGCGTTCTTCGAAAGTCCTGCTCGGAGTGATCGGGCATAATGATTTAGAATAGAATTTGGAAGAAATGGAGTGCATAAAACAGTAAAAGAGTGCTTAAAATCGAAGCCCTAGTTTGTGAACCCTAATCAAGGACGTTTGAACCACGTGATAAAAAAAAACTGAGTAGCGGTCGTCGTTGTTCGAAATTCCTGTTGGGAGTGATCGGGAAATATGAAACAGAATTTGGAAGAAATGGAGTGCGTAAAACAGTAAAAGAGTGCTTTAAATCGAGTCCCAAGCCGGTTAGTTAGAAGTACGTGCTCAAAAAACCGTGTGACGGTCGACGTTTCTCGTAACTTTTGTTGGGAATGTTTAGTCTTGTAGATTTG
>NW_019276235.1:629-1373 GCF_002738345.1 Cucurbita maxima | reverse complement strand
CGATTTTCGAAAGTTTTGTGAGGAATGATTAGGCTTGATGATTTAGAATATAGTTTCGAAGAAACGGAGTGCATAAAACAGTAAAAGAGTTTTTCAAATCGAACCCTACTTCGGAAACCCAAATCTGAGACGTTTGAAGTACGTGCGAAAAAACCGAGACACTGTCGACGATTTTCGAAAGTTTTGTGAGGAATGATTAGGCTTGATGATTTAGAATATAGTTTCGAAGAAACGGAGTGCATAAAACAGTAAAAGAGTTCGACAAATCGAACCCTACTTCGAAAACACAAATCGGGGTCGTTTGAAGTACGTGCCAAAAAACACCTAGTCCCTTTCGACGATTTTCGAAAGTTTTGTGAGGAATGATTAGGCTTGATGATTTAGAATATAGTTTCGAAGAAACGGAGTGCATAAAACAGTAAAAGAGTTCTTCAAATCGAACCCTACTTCGGAAACCCAAATCTGGGGCTTTTGAAGTACGTGCGAAAAAAACCGAGTCATTTTCGACGATTTTCGAAAGTTTTGTGAGGAATGATTAGGCTTGATGATTTAGAATATAGTTTCGAAGAAACGGAGTGCATAAAATAGTAAAAGAGTTCTTCAAATCCAACCCTACTTCGGAAACCCAAATCTGGGACGTTTGAAGTACGTGCGAAAAAACCGAGACACTGTCGACGATTTTCGAAAGTTTTGTGAGGAATAATTAGGCTTGATGATTTAGAATATAGTTTCGAAGAAACGGAG
>NW_019276235.1:0-258 GCF_002738345.1 Cucurbita maxima | reverse complement strand
AATGATTAGGCTTGATGATTTAGAATATAGTTTCGAAGAAACGGAGTGCATAAAACAGTAAAAGAGTTCTTCAAATCGAACCCTACTTCGGAAACCACAATCTGGGGCTTTTGAAGTACGTGCGAAAAAAACGAGTCATTTTCGACGATTTTCGAGAGTTTTGTGAGGAATGATTAGGCTTGATGATTTAGAATATAGTTTCGAAGAAACGGAGTGCATAAAATAGTAAAAGAGTTCTTCAAATCGAACCCTACTTCG
>NW_019276234.1:1205-1373 GCF_002738345.1 Cucurbita maxima | reverse complement strand
GTTTTGTGGGGAATGATAAGGCTTGATGATTCAGAATATTATTTCTAAGAAACGAAGTGCACAAAACAGTAAAAGAGTTCTTTAAATCGTACCCTACTTTCGAAACCCAAATCTGGGAAGTTTGAAGTACGTGCTAAAAAAACCGAGTCACGATCGATGTTTTTCTAA
>NW_019276234.1:0-819 GCF_002738345.1 Cucurbita maxima | reverse complement strand
ACCGAGTCACGATCGACGTTTTTTGGAAGTTTTGTGGGGAATGATTCGGCTTGATGATTTAGAATAGAATTTCGAAGAAACGGAGTGCATAAAACAGTAAAAGAGTTCTTCAAATCGAACCCTACTTCGGAAACCCAAATCTGGGAAGTTTGAAGTACGTGCTAAAAAAACCGAGTCACGATCGACGTTTTTCGAATGTTTTGTGGGGAATGATAAGGCTTGATGATTTAGAATATTATTTCTAAGAAACGGAGTGCATAAAACAGTAAAAGAGTTCTTCAAATCGAACCCTACTTCGGAAACCCAAATCTGGGAAGTTTGAACTACGTGCTAAAAAAATCGAGTCACGATCAAGGTTTTTCGAATGTTTTGTGGGGAATGATAAGGCTTGATGATTCAGAATATTATTTCTAAGAAACGAAGTGCACAAAACAGTAAAAGAGTTCTTCAAATCGAACCCTACTTCGGAAACCCAAATCTGGGAAGTTTGAAGTACGTGCTAAAAAAACCGAGTCACGATCGACGTTTTTCGAATGTTTTGTGAGGAATGATAAGGCTTGATGATTTAGAATATTATTTCTAAGAAACGGAGTGCAAAAAACAGTCAAAGAGTTCTTCAAATCGAACCCTACTTCGGAAACCCAAATCTGGGAAGTTTGAAGTACGTGCTAAAAAAACCGAGCCACGATAGTCGTTTTTCGAATGTTTTGTGAGGAATGATAAGGCTTGATGATTTAGAATATTATTTCTAAGAAACGGAGTGCATAAAACAGTAAAAGAGTTCTTCAAATCGAACCCTACTTCGGAAACCCAAATCTG
>NW_019276233.1:0-1374 GCF_002738345.1 Cucurbita maxima | reverse complement strand
CTTCTAAATCATCTAGTCTAATCATTCCCCACAAAAGTTTCGAAAAACGTCGATCGTGACTCGGTTTTTTTAGCACGTTCTAAAAACGTCCTGGATTTGGGTTTTCAAATTAAGGTTCGGTTTGAAATACTTTTTTACTTTTTTCTGCACTCCGTTTCTTCGAAATTCTATTCTAAATCATCAAGCCTAATAATTCTTGAAAAAACTTTCGAAAAACGCCGGGCTAAGCAAACTTGGGTTGCTTGTGCATTGTAACGTCCCAGATTAGTTTTTTACGAATAAAGGTTCGATTTGAAGCACTCTTTTACTGTTTTATACACTCCGTTCCTTCGAAATTCTATTCTAAATCTTCAAACCCAATCATTCCCCACAAAAGTTTCAAAAAACGTCGACCGTGACTCGAGTTTTTTTCGCACGAACTTCAAACGTCGTAGATTTGGATTTACGAATTAGGGTTCGATTTGAAGCACTCTTTTACTGTTTTACGCACTCTGTTTCTTCGAAATTCAATTATAAATCATCAAACCTAATCATTAACCACAAAAGATTCGAAAAACGTCGACCGTGACTCGGTTTTTTTAGCACGTACTTTAAACGTCCCAGATTAGTTTTTTTCGAATTAAGGTTCGATTTGAAGTACTCTTTTACTATTTTACGCTCTCCGTTTCTTCGAAATTCTATTCTAAATCTTCAAACCTAATCATTCCCCACCAAAAGTTTCAAAAAACGTCGACCGTGACTCGAGTTTTTTTCGCACGAACTTCAAACGTCGTAGATTTGGATTTACGAATTACGGTTCGATTTTCTTCGAAATTCTCTTCTAAATCATCTAGTCTAATCATTCCCCACAAAAGTTTCGAAAAACGTCGATCGTGACTCGGTTTTTTTAGCACGTTCTAAAAACGTCCTGGATTTGGGTTTTCAAATTAAGGTTCGGTTTGAAACACTTTTTTACTTTTTTCTGCACTCCGTTTCTTCGAAATTCTATTCTAAATCATCAAGCCTAATAATTCTTGAAAAAACTTTCGAAAAACGCCGACCGTAACTGGGTTTTTTTAGCACGTACTTCAAACGTCCCAGATTAGTTTTTTACGAATAAAGGTTCGATTTGAAGCACTCTTTTACTGTTTTATACACTCCGTTCCGTTGAAATTCTATTCTATATCATCAAACCCAATCATTCTCCACAAAAGTTTCGAAAAATGTCGAACGTGGCTCGATTTTATTAGCTCGAGCTTCAAACATCATAAATTTGGATTTACGAATTAGGGTTCGATTTGAAGCACTCTTTTACTGTTTTACGCACTCTGTTTCTTCGAAATTCAATTATAAATCATCAAACCTAATCATTAACCACAAAAGATTCGAAAAACG
>NW_019276232.1:1157-1374 GCF_002738345.1 Cucurbita maxima | reverse complement strand
ACTCCATTTCTTCAAAATTCTATTTTTAAATCATTATTCCCGATCACTCCGAGCAGGAATTTCGAAAAACGCCGACCGCTACTCAGTTTTTTTATCACGTGGTTCAAACGTCCAGGATTAGGGTACACAAATTAGGGTTTCGATTTTAAGCACTATTTTTCTACACTCCGTTTCTTCGACATCCTATTCTAAATCATCAAGACTAAACTAAACATTC
>NW_019276232.1:518-887 GCF_002738345.1 Cucurbita maxima | reverse complement strand
GCCGACCGCTACTCAGTTTTTTTATCAAGTGGTTCAAACGTCCAGGATTAGAGTACACAAATTAGGGTTTCGATTTTAAGCACTATTTTTCTACACTCCGTTTCTTCGACGTTCTATTCTAAATCATACGGACTAAACTAAACATTCCCAACAGAAATTTCGAGAAACGTTGACCGTGACACGGTTTTTTTAGCACGTACGTCTAACTAACCAGGTTAGGGAATCGATTTACAGCACTCTTTTACTGTTTTATGCACTCCATTTCTTCAAAATTCTATTTTTAAATCATTATTCCCGATCACTCCGAGCAGGAATTTCGAAAAACGCCGACCGCTACTCAGTTTTTTTATCACGTGGTTCAAACGTCCA
>NW_019276232.1:0-94 GCF_002738345.1 Cucurbita maxima | reverse complement strand
GACCGTGACACGGTTTTTTTAGCACGTACGTCTAACTAACCAGGTTAGGGAATCGATTTACAGCACTCTTTTACTGTTTTATGCACTCCATTTC
>NW_019276231.1:928-1375 GCF_002738345.1 Cucurbita maxima | reverse complement strand
AAACGAAGAGCATAAAACAGTAAAAGAATTCTTCAAATCGAACCCTACTTCGAAAACCCAAGTCTCGGAAGTTTGATGTACGTGCTAAAAAAACCGAGTCACGATCGACGTTTTTCAAAAGTTTTGTCAGGAATGATAAGGCTTGATGATTTAGAATATTATTTCTGAGAAAAAGAGAGCATAAAACAGTAAAAGAGTTCTTCAACTCAAACCCTACTTCGGAAACCCAAATCTAGGAAGTTTTTAGTACGTGCTAAAAAAACCGAGTCACGATCGACGTTTTTCAAAAGTTTTGTGAGGAATGATAAGGCTTGATGATTTAGAATATTATTTCTGAGAAAAAGAGAGCATAAAACAGTAAAAGAGTTCTTCAACTCGAACCCTACTTCGAAAACCCAAGTCTGGGAAGTTTGAAGTACATGCTAAAAAAACCGAGTCACGATCGAC
>NW_019276231.1:0-704 GCF_002738345.1 Cucurbita maxima | reverse complement strand
AGAGAGCATAAAACAGTAAAAGAGTTCTTCAACTCGAACTCTACTTCGGAAACCCAAATCTAGGAAGTTTTTAGTACGTGCTAAAAAAACCGAGTCACGATCGACGTTTTTCAAAACATTTTTGAGGAATGATAAGGCTTGATGATTTAGAATATTGTTTCTAAGAAACGGAGAGCATAAAACAGTAAAAGAGTTCTTCTAATCGAACATGATTTAGAATATTGTTTCTAAGAAACGGAGAGCATAAAACAGTAAAAGAGTTCTTCTAATCGAACCCTACTTCGGAAATTAAAATCTGGGAAGTTTGAAGTACGTGCTAAAAAAACCGAGTCACGTTCAACGTTTTTCGAAACTTTTGTGAGGAATGTTAAGGCTTGATGATTTAGAATATTATTTCTAAGAAACGGAGGCATAAAATAGTACGTGCTAAAAAAACCGAGTCACGATCGACATTTTTCGAAAGTTTTGTTAGGAATGATAAGGCTTGATGATTTAGAATATTATTTCTAGGAAACGAAGAGCATAAAACAGTAAAAGAGTTCGTCAAATCGAACCCTACTTCGGAAATTAAAATCTGGGAAGTTTGAAGTACGTGCTAAAAAAACCGAGTCACGATCGAAGTTTTTCAAATGTTTTGTGAGGAATGATAAGGCTTGATGATTTAGAATATTATTTCTGAGAAACAGAGCGCATAAAACAGTAAA
>NW_019276230.1:0-789 GCF_002738345.1 Cucurbita maxima | reverse complement strand
AAGAGTTCTTCAAATCGAACCCTTCTTCGGAAACCCAAACAGGGAAGGTTTTAGTACGTGCTAAAAAAACCGAGTCACGGTCATCGTTTTGCGAAAGTTTTGTGAGGAATGATAAGGCTTGATGATTCAGAATATTATTTCTAAGAAACGGAGTGCATAAAACAGTAAAAGAGTTCTTCAAATCGTTCCCTTCTTCGGAAACCCAAACAGAGAAGGTTTTAGTACGTGCTAAAAAGACCGAGTCACGGTCGACGTTTTGAGAAACTTTTGTGAGGAATGATAAGGATTGATGATTTAGAATATTATTTCTTAGAAACGGAGTGCATAAAACAGTAAAAGAGTTCTTCAAATCGTTCCCTTCTTCGGAAACCCAAACAGAGAAGGTTTTAGTACGTGCTAAAAAGACCGAGTCACGGTCGACGTTTTGAGAAACTTTTGTGAGGAATGATAAGGATTGATGATTTAGAATATTATTTCTTAGAAACAGAGTGCATAAAACAGTAAAAGAGTTCTTCAAATCGTTCCCTTCTTCGGAAACCCAAACAGAGAAGGTTTTAGTACGTGCTAAAAAGACCGAGTCACGGTCGACGTTTTGAGAAAGTTTTGTGAGGAATGATAAGGCTTGATGATTTAGAATATTATTTCTAAGAAACGGAGTGCATAAAACAGTAAAAGAGTTCTTCAAATCGAACCCTTCTTCGGAAACCCAAACAGGGAAGGTTTTAGTACGTGCTAAAAAAACCGAGTCACGGTCATCGTTTTGCGAAAGTTTTGTGAGGAATGAAAAGG
>NW_019276229.1:0-1375 GCF_002738345.1 Cucurbita maxima | reverse complement strand
AAAAAATTAATAAAAATTACTACTCATTTAAATAGAATGACGATGGTAATATTAATGAGTAGATACGATTCTAGTCAGTTATAAATATAAATTATTACAATCTTTCAATAACTCAAATAATAATAATAATAATAATAATAATAATAAATAAATAATTATATATATATATATATATATATATTATTTATTTAAACTCTATCGTCGTCAACCTTGTTCGCGTTGGCCCGTTATATGTCATAGTTAGTCTCACGATTTTAAAATGTGTCTATTAAAGAAAGGTTTTCACGCCCTTATAAAGAGTGCTTCGTTATCCTCTCTAACCAACGTAGGATTTTACAATCCACCCCGTTGAGGGCCTAGCGTCCTCGCTGGCACACTGCTCGGTGTCTGAAAACTATTTGTAATAGTTAAAGTCTACGACTAATAGATATTGTCCGTTTTAGCTCGTTACGTATTGCCGTAAGTCTCACCATTTTAGAATGCGTTTGTTAGGGACAAGTTTCACACACCCTTAATAAATACATGATTAAGTATGTAGTAGCTCAATCAAGGTGCAAATTAACTAAGCATGGTTAGATTGGTTAAATATTAACGGTCGTTGAATTAACTCTGGCGCAAATTAACTAACTCTGGTTAGTTTACTTAAATATTAAAGGTGAATCACGCTTGGTTTTGATGGCTATGGAAAATAGGAATCCTAGAACTCATGGGTAGTTTTGGTAATGTCTACAAGGGTGTTTTAGACATTGTACCTTTTTAACAGGGTAGCTGAAAGGAAATGAGAATGTTGATATAATTAAATAATTAATTATTGTTGCTATTTTATTTTTTAGTTGAAGTATTAAATAATTTTAACTAAATAAAAAAAATATTATTATTACTAATTTTAACTATATAAATTATTACTCTTAAAAAGAAAGGGGAAAAAAGTGAGTTATTATTTATTTATTTATTTATTTTTAACGAAACAAGATGAACTTGGGCTGATTCGATGGTTGTTTCGAGGACATACTGACAGAATCAAGAGCCCACAAATCGGCTCGACGCAACCCACGTTGTTCAGGTGTGTAGAAATCGTCTCGGCGATTTCCGATTCATCTCGTTCTTCCAAGGCCACAGGGTTCACAGATTCTCTTCAAGATGGAATTCTGCAATTCATTCATATTCTTCACTCTGTTAATCATCCTCCCTTTCGCCCGGGTTCGTTCTTTCTCTTAATTTCGATGGTTCTGTTTGATTCTAAACACTCGTAGATTAATTCTACGTAGCAACCGCGGGATTTGATAATTCTTCAATTTGACGTGTTTGATTTTTTCCTTGTTTGATCCAGTGCGAGGATACTGGTACGGTGCTTTTCGTCGATAGCTCCTCGCAT
>NW_019276228.1:0-1375 GCF_002738345.1 Cucurbita maxima | reverse complement strand
TTTTAAAAAGTTTTGTGGGGAATGATTAGGCTTTATGATTTAGAATAGAATTTCAACGAAACGGAGTGCATAAAATAGTAAAAGTGTGCTTCAAAATGAGCCCTACTTCGGAAACTCAAATCTGGGATGTTTGAAGTACGTTCTAAAAAAACCGAGTCACGGTCGACGTTTGTTGGAAGTTTTGTGGGGAATGAATAGGCTTGTAGATGTAGAATACAATTTCGAACCAACGGAGTGCATCAAAACAGTAAAAGAGTGCTTCAAATCGAACCCTACTTCGAAAACCCAAATCTGGGACATTTGAAGTACGTGCTAAAAAATCGAGTCACGGTCGACGTTTTTCAAAACTTTTGTGGGGAATGATTCGGCATAATGATTTAGAATCGAATTTTGAAGAATCATAGTGCATAAAATAGTAAAAGATTGCTTCAAATCGAACCCTACTTCGGAAACCCAAATCTGGGACGTTTGAAGTACGTGCTAAAAAAACCGAGTCACGGTCGACGTTTTTCAAAACTTTTGTGGGGAATGATTCGGCATAATGATTTAGAATCGAATTTTGAAGAATCATAGTGCATAAAATAGTAAAAGATTGCTTCAAATCGAACCCTACTTCGAAACACTAATCAGGGACGTTTGAAGTACGTGCTAAAAAACCCGAGTCACGGTCGACATTTTTAAAACTTTTGTAGGGAATGATTAGGCTTGATGATGTAGAAAAGAATTTCCAACAAGCGGAGTGCATCAAAACAGTAAAAGAGTCCTTCAAATCGAACCCTAATTCGAAAACCCAAATTTGGGACGTTTGAAGTATGTGGTAAAAAAACCGAGTCACGGTCGACATTTTTAAAAAGTTTTGTTGGGAATGATTAGGCTTTATGATTTAGAATAGAATTTCAACGAAACGCAGTGCATAAAATAGTAAAACTGTGCTTCAAAATGAGCCCTACTTCGGAAACCCAAATCTGGGACGTTTGAAGTACGTGCTAAAAAAACCGAGTCACGGTCGACGTTTGTTGGAAGTTTTGTGGGGAATGAATAGGCTTGTAGATGTAGAATACAATTTCGAACCAACGGAGTGCATCAAAACAGTAAGAGAGTGCTTCAAATCGAACCCTACTTCGAAAACCCAAATCTGGGACGTTTGAAGTACGTGCTAAAAAACCGAGCTTCAAATCGAACCCTACTTCGAAAACCCAAATCTGGGACGTTTGAAGTACGTGCTAAAAAACCGAGTCACGGTCGACTTTTTTCAAAACTTTTGTGGGGAATGATTCGGCATAATGATTTAGAATCGAATTTTGAAGAATCATAGTGCATAAAATAGTAAAAGATTGCTTCAAATCGAACCCTACTTCGGAAACCCAAATCTGGG
>NW_019276227.1:0-1375 GCF_002738345.1 Cucurbita maxima | reverse complement strand
GTGTTGCTTGGTTCTTCCTTCTTCATGTCGCACGTGCCGACGTCACCGACCGAGTTTTACACCCGCATCGCCTCCACTTTCAAATTTTGAAACTAATTGGGGTTGGAAATGAGTCTAAACCCTAAATATGACTCGATTAGTTTTTGATCGTATCCACTTGATTGAGTCGGTAGTTTTGCATTATTGAATACATGAGAGCGGTTTTGAACTTTGACCCGTTATATCTAAAGTCAAATGGTTTAATCAATTTTTGGTTTCGTGGTCATTTCGGTTGACGAATTAGGATCGTCTATATCTGCATTTTGAGACTCTTATTCTATTGGTCGTAAAGCTATTATACGATCTATTATTATTTCATTCTTTAACTTTGGATATGTTATGAATTTGAATTAAAAGTTTAGAGATCTATTAGACATTTTTAAATCTCAAGCATTTATTAATAAAAAAATTGAAAATTTTAATAGATTGCATCAACACAAGCTCCGGAACTCTTGTAATTAATAAATAAAAATATATTACATATTTAAGAGTTGAGAGGCCAGACCTAGAAAATGTATGTAGATATGAGATGAAAATATTTAAAATAATCTATACGTTAATTTTACAATGATAAATTATACAATCCTATTTCAAAAATTAAAATTTTATTTTTTCGTTTTAAAGTTTTATGTATACTATAAATTTTTAGAAATATTCGAAAGAATTTATAATAAATAATTTCTATTTTCAACCAAATTTATTAAAAAAAAAGCTTTAAACATACTAACAAATTCAACACCATTTCATAACATAATATTGAACGTAATTTCTAATAATTCAAATTCAATATTAGAAGGTAGCCTTCGATATTCTAAAGATTTTTTTAAAATTAAAATAGAAAATAATTTAATTTTTATTACACTTTTATCCTTTATTTTCCATTCAATTTAAATTTAATTTTTTTCAATCAAATTAAATTTAGTGTTTGGTGTTATTTTATTAATAAATTAAAAAATTTTGTAATAAATTTTATTTTTAAATTTGAAAATATAATTATCTAAATGTATTTCTATTTTTTATTTAGATAATCTCACTCCCATCTCTTTTTTGGATTAGGAGTAATTTTTATTATAAATATATAGTCTCACCCTTCTCACTTTCATACTCACTTCAATATTTTAATTGTGAAGTTAAAATATTTTCGGATAAACCATCAATAATCAAAATTCTCGAAAAAATGGCAAAAATTATTGGAGAAGCTGCTATAGATGGAGGCAAATGGAAGAGAGATGTCTGGTCTCACAATTTATTGGAGGAGATAGAACTCATGAAGCACTGTTTATCAGAATTTCCAATTGTGGCTATGGATACGGAGTTTCCAGGTAAAAATCAAACT
>NW_019276226.1:991-1376 GCF_002738345.1 Cucurbita maxima | reverse complement strand
AACGTTTGCAAAACGTCGACCGTGACTCGGTCTTTTTAGCACGTACTAAAACCTTCCCTGTTTGCGTTTCCGAAAGAGGGTTCGATTTGAAGAACTCTTTTACTGTTTTATGCACTTCGTTTCTCATAAATAATATTCTAAATCATCAACCCTTATCATTCCACACAAAACTTTCGAAAAACGATGACCGTGACACGGTTTTTTTACCACGGATTGAAAACTTCCCTGTTTGGGTTTCCGAATTAGGGTTCGATTTGAAGAACTCTTTTACTGTTTTATGCACTCCGTTTCTTAGAAATAATATTCTAAATCATCAAGCCTTATCATTCCTCACAAAACTTTTGCAAAACGTCGACCGTGACTCGGTCTTTTTAGCACGTACTAA
>NW_019276226.1:0-654 GCF_002738345.1 Cucurbita maxima | reverse complement strand
CGATTTGAAGAACTCTTTTACTGTTTTATGCACTCCGTTTCTTAGAAATAATATTCTAAATCATCAAGCCTTATCATTCCTCACAAAACTTTTGCAAAACGTCGACCGTGACTCGGTCTTTTTAGCACGTACTAACCTTCCCTGTTTGGGTTTCCAAAGAAGGGAACGATTTGAAGAACTCTTTTACTGTTTTATGCACTACGTTTCATAGAAATAATATTCTAAATCATCAAGCCTTATCATTCCTCACAAAACTTTTGCAAAACGTCGACCGTGACTCGGTCTTTTTAGCACGTACTAAAACCTTCCCTGTTTGCGTTTCCGAAAGAGGGTTCGATTTGAAGAACTCTTTTACTGTTTTATGCACTTCGTTTCTCATAAATAATATTCTAAATCATCAACCCTTATCATTCCACACAAAACTTTCGAAAAACGATGACCGTGACACGGTTTTTTTACCACGGATTGAAAACTTCCCTGTTTGGGTTTCCGAATTAGGGTTCGATTTGAAGAACTCTTTTACTGTTTTATGCACTCCGTTTCTTAGAAATAATATTCTAAATCATCAAGCCTTATCATTCCACACAAAACTTTCGAAAAACGATGACCGTGACTCGGGTTTTTTAGCACGGACTGAAAACTTCCCTATTTGGG
>NW_019276225.1:0-1080 GCF_002738345.1 Cucurbita maxima | reverse complement strand
GTTTGAAAGAAACATAACACCAAATGGTTTCAAACACAGTTTTTGTATTCCAAAATGTTTTCAAACTTGAATATTACAAGCATTTAAATAGGCCAAAAAGATAATTCAAATATAGCTCATCTACACAATACCCATAGCTATTAAATACAAATCGAAGAAAATAAGAAATAACATAAAAAAAACTTTAAATGTAATTCAACTCCCGAAGATAAAAAGTGTTCAAATTACATTCCAATGTCAAGTGATATTTTATTACCACTCAATTCTTTTCTTGATTTATTGTAGTTGAACTTAAAAGTATGACAAATAAGCTGGATTTATTTTAAATTTCCTTTAAAATTTTTGTGCACAAAATAGAATGGAAATAATATATATATATTTTTTTTTTACTGTTTTGTAATTTGTATGGTATTATTAGAGGCTTTTGAATGAAATATGATAATTGATTCCCTGTCCTCTTTGACAATTTTAGATACCTCCAATATTTGATGCGTCACGTTTCACTGTGAGATCTGCCCTTGGGTCAATAAGACTTAAGCAGAGAGTTTATTTGACTAATGATTTGATTTTTTTGGGTTGTAGAGATATCTTTTACAAATCAAAACTTTGTATTATTTTCAAGACATTCATCAAGACATTTGTGAACGTGCCTGATATCGTGAAGGATTTAAGACACAAAATTGAGAGAACCTAATTTTTTTTTGAAGTTGGCTTTTCTAGGATACGTCATCACAAAAGTTTGACACCAATTCAATGGACCATTGGATGGGTTTTATAAGGCTCAAATAAATTTAAAATCCAAGAAAACGGATGTGATTTTGATATTATTTGATTTTGGGTATGGACACAACTAGCTGATTTGTTTTGATTACATTAATGAATGTAGGTAGATGTTTAAAGTGTTGATCTTAATGGTTTTAGAAAATATCAACACATCATCATTATAAACTATTGAAATTTTTTGAAAGGATTGAAAATATCATTCATAATCATCTGAAATTCGGATGGAGTGTTTTTTATGTTGGCCCACAATGCATCTCATGGACGATGCAAAACTATGGTGGCGCTCGAAGGTGAATT
>NW_019276224.1:0-1376 GCF_002738345.1 Cucurbita maxima | reverse complement strand
TAAATCATTATGCTCGATCACTCCCAACTGGAATTTCGAAAAATGCCGACCGCTACTCAGTTTTTTTGCACGAGGTTAAAACATCCTGGATTATGGTTCACAAAATTTGGCTTCTATTTTAAGCACTCTTTTACTGTTTTTCCACACTCCGTTGATTCGACATTCTATTCTAAATAATCAATACTCAACATTCCACACAAAAGTTTCGAGAAACGTCGACCGTGACGCGTTTTTTTAGCACGTACTTGTAACGTCCAAGGTTAGGGAATCGATTTTAAGCACTCTTTTACGGTTTTATGCACTCCGTTTCTTCCAAATTCTATTCTAAATCTTTATTCTCGATCACTACCAACAGGAATTTCGGAAAACGCCGACCGCTACTCAGTTTTTTTAGCAGGTGGTTAAAACGTCCTGGATTATGGTTCACAAAATAGGGCTTCGATTTTAAGCACTCTTTTACTGTCTTTCCACACTCCGTTTATTCGACATTCTATTCTAAATCAACAATACTCAACATTCCACACAAAAGTTTCGAGAAACGTCGACCGTGACGCGGTTTTTTTCGCACGTTTTTCTAACGTCCACGGTTAGGGAATCGATTTTAAGCACTCTTTTACTGTTTTATGCACTCCGTTTCTTCCAAATTCTATTCTAAATCTTTATTCTCGATCACTACCAACAGGAATTTCGGAAAACGCCGACCGCTACTCAGTTTTTTTAGCCGGTGGTTAAAACGTCCTTGATTATGGTTCACAAAATAGGGCTTCGATTTTAAGCACTCTTTTACTGTCTTTCCACACTCCGTTTATTCGACATTCTATTCTAAATCAACAATACTCAACATTCCACACAAAAGTTTCGAGAAACGTCGACCGTGACGCGGTTTTTTTAGCACGTACTTGTAACGTCCAAGGTTAGGGAATCGATTTTAAGCACTCTTTTACGGTTTTATGCACTCCGTTTCTTCCAAATTCTATTCTAAATCATTATGCTCGATCACTCCCAACTGGAATTTCGAAAAATGCCGACCGCTACTCAGTTTTTTTTGCACGTGGTTAAAACATCCTGGATTATGGTTCACAAAATTTAGCTTCGATTTTAAGCACTCTTTTACTGTTTTTCCACACTCCGTTTATTCGACATTCTATTCTAAATAATCAATACTAAACATTCCACACAAAAGTTTCGAGAAACGTCGACCGTGACGCGGTTTTTTTAGCACGTACTTGTAACGTCCAAGGTTAGGGAATCGATTTTAAGCACTCTTTTACGGTTTTATGCAGTCCGTTTCTTCCAAATTCTATTCTAAATCTTTATTCTCGATCACTACCAACAGGAATTTCGGAAAACGCCGACCGCTACTCAGTTTTTTTAGC
>NW_019276223.1:0-1376 GCF_002738345.1 Cucurbita maxima | reverse complement strand
CGTTGTTTGGGCCTCGGTCAAGTCAAAGCCCATAAAACTCAAGCTTATTAGTGCTGGGCTGGACTACGATATTTGGGCCTCATTCAAGTCAAAGTCCTAAAACTCAGGCCTTTTAGTGCTGGGCTTTACTTCAATGTTTGGGCCTCGGACGAGTCAAAGCCCATACAATTCCAGCTCTAATGCTGGGCTGGACTACGATGTCTGGGCCACGTTCAAGTGAAAGCCCTTAAAAACCAAGCCTTTTAATGCTGGGCTGGACTACAATATTTGGGCCGTAGTCAAGCCGAAGCCCATAAAATTCAAGTTTTTCAATTCAGAGCTGGACTAGGTTGTTTGGGCCGCAGTCTAGTGAAAGCCCATAAACTAAAGTTTTTATGCTGGGCTGGACTACGATATTCGGGCGTCGTTCAAGTCAAAGCCCATAAATCTCAAGCTTTTTAATGCTGGGCTGGACTACGAGGTTTGGGCCATTGTCAAGTTTAAAACCTTTCAAAACGGTCTTTTTTATTGCTAGGCTGGATTACGATATTTGGGCCGACAACAAGTTAATATCCATTTGTTTGGTGTATGTATATAGATATTTGAGATTATTATTCAAATAAAAGTAGATTTAAAATAAAATAATTAAAAAAGAAAAAAGAGAGGAGGTTTTCGATTGTGCCCCCCCTCCTTTCCTTTTACTATTAAACAAAACTTAATAATCATGACTAGGAAAATAAAGATGAGTAGGAAAACTACAAAGAACCATATAGATTTTGTCCATGTTCACCAAAGGCAACAAAAGTCAACAACAAAAATTACCACCTCCTAAACACGCCATGATTCTGATCTATTACATATACCAGAATGGAGATTACAGACAAAACAATTTTCCAATTTTGTCTTCCCCCTTCTTTCTACTCATCATATGCACATATTCTCACTTCTCAAATGCCTCACCTCATGTTTTCTCTGCGCCTTACATACCGGGTCCGATCATTATACCTCGGTCTGTCTTGAGCTCTTTGAGGCTGTGGCTCCACCCTTTTCTGTCTCTCTGGTGACCTTTGAACAATTTCACCATTCACGAACAACTCAGCTGCGACCACCACAAAAAAACCCTTTTTATTTCACACGGAAAAGTATATTGCAAAGACAGACTACAAAACATAATAAGCAAGTCTTGATGTTTCATCTCTACTGATCCATCTCCACAAAGTATAATAAAGAGAACAGAACAGTTTCGAGAGGTCTAATTTAGCATTCAAAACTAAACATTGTCTGAAAGACTAATTTAGGTTTGCCAAGATTTACTATACACGCATTCAATCTGTAAACTGATGTAAGAACACTCTTTTTTTCTTTCAATCTGTAAACTGATGTAAATTGGCATAACT
>NW_019276222.1:0-1377 GCF_002738345.1 Cucurbita maxima | reverse complement strand
GAATGATTAGGCATGATGATTTTGAATAGTATTTAGAAGAAACGGAGTGTATAAAACAGTAAAAAAGTGCTTAAAGTCGAATCCTTATTAGTAAACACCAACACCGTGACGTTTGAACAACGTGCTAAAAAACCGAGTTACTGTCGAGTTTTTAAGAAACTTTTTTGGGGAATGATTAGGCATGATGATNAGGATGATGATTTAGAATAGTATTCAGAAGAAACGGAGTGTATATTACAGTGAAAAAGTGCTTAAAGTCGAACCCTGATTCGTAAACACCAAAACCGGGACGTTTGAAGAACGTGCTAAAAAACCGAGTTACTGTCGAGTTTTTAAGAAACTTTTTTGGGGAATGATTAGGCATGATGATTTAGAATAGTATTCAGAAGAAACGGAGTGTATATTACAGTGAAAAAGTGCTTAAAGTCGAACCTTGATTCGTAAACACCAAAACCGGGACGTTTGAAGAACGTGCTAAAAAAACCGAGTAACTGTCCAATTTTTAAGAAACTTTTTCGGGGAATGATTAGGCATGATGATTTATAATAGTATTTTGAAGAAACGGAGTGTATATTAAAGTAAAAAAGTGCTATAAGTCGAACCCTGATTCGTAAACACCAAAACCGGGACGTTTGAAGAACGTGCTAAAAAGACCGAGTTACTATCAATTTTTTATGAAACTTTTTGGGGGAATAATTAGGCATGATGATTTAGAATAGTATATCGAAGAAACGGAGTGTATATTACAGTAAAAAAGTGCTTAAAGTCGAACCCTGATTCGTAAACACCAAAACCGGGACGTTTGAAGAACGTGCTAAAAAATTCGAGTTACTGTCGAGTTTTTAAGAAACTTTTTTGGGCAATGATTAGGCATGATGATTTAGAATTGTATTTAGAAGAAACGGAGTGTATATTACAGTAAAAAAGTGCTTAAAGTCGAATCCTTATTAGTAAACACCAACATAGTGACGTTTGAAGAACGTGCTAAAAAAACCGAGTTAATTTCGAGTTTTTAAGAAACTTTATTGGGGAATGATTAGGCATGATGATTTAGAATAGTATTTCGAAGAAACGGAGTGTATATTACAGTAGAAAAGTGCTTAAAGTCGAACCCTGATTCGTAAACACCAAAACCGGGACGTTTGAAGAACGTGCTAAAAAAACCGAGTAACTGTCCAATTTTTAAGAAACTTTTTCGGGGAATGATTAGGCATGATGATTTATAATAGTATTTTGAAGAAACGGAGTGTATATTACAGTAAAAAAGTGCTATAAGTCGAACCCTGATTCGTAAACACCAAAACCGGGACGTTTGAAGAACGTGCTAAAAAACCGAGGTACTATCAATTTTTTATGAAACTTTTTACGGGAATAATT
>NW_019276221.1:0-1310 GCF_002738345.1 Cucurbita maxima | reverse complement strand
AAGTTACTTCTTGTTCCTTATGTCTCACTGATCCTGTAATAAACAATTGGTTTGTGGTCCAACTAGTAAACCGAATCCCTTTCAGGCTAATGAGAGGGTGGGGCCCCTTGTTCAAGACCTGGAGTCAGTGCTTAAGGGAACTACCTCTCTTCTATCCCTTAAAGTAGATAAGAGTGAATTCCATCTTGCACCCCACGTCCCTAGTTATTCACCCAGCCTAACCCCTAAAATGAGAGGCCTATTGAGTCGACGAACTTGAGTCACTCTCACCCATGTAAATCTAAGGATAATTCCAAATAAACAGGAGTTCATGGTTAGGTCAGGATTAAAATCGAGTTACCTAAGTCATCGAAAGAAAAGAAAATCAGTCTCAGTAGTAAGTGACATAATAAAGTGAGAGTGACTTTCTACATGGTCCGATCTTATGCAATACTCATTGCATAGGACGCCCCCACTCACATGTCTCCGCATGTACAATTTAGTGATCATATTGTTTATGTCATATACAAAAGTGGGCCGCATCCATAGTGTCCCCTGGACAAGGTACTCAGCCCTATCCCTGCACTATAGATCATTTTGACTATATACTTGAACTTGATCCACACTTATGTCAATACATATAGTTCAGGTAATCATACTATAGTCAGAATGTTCTTAGTTTATTGGATTTAAGATTAATAATCGTAAAGTTCACTTTATTCAATAACAATCTTTACTAGATAAACAACAATAATAACTTTATTGAAAATAGAATATGTTTTTGTTTACAAACTATGAGTTTTAGGACATAAAACCCAACAGGTGGAATCTTCCCCAATAAAGTCTGAAGTTGGGACAAAGTTTTAAGACAAGAATCGAGTTTGAAGCTCTTAGATTATAAGTTTTTCTTTCACTGATTTCTTCAAAATTCGAGTGCTATGGTTAATCATTTTCTTTCCTACCAACACCTACATATTTCATATGGGATTTACAACAAGTTTCGTGAAGGAATCAGGCACTGAAACGTTTTATAATTAGCTGGGTACAAAAGGTTTCTAGATATACTCAGGCGAGAAAAATGTTTTCCAACAAACTTTGGAAGGTTATAACCTGTGCTACAGACCACGAAAAGGTATGAACTTGGTTTCTACTTCTTGCTTGAAACTTCATCTAAAGGTTTCGTGGAACAATTGAATCCACTAGATGTCTATATATAGCTGTAAAAAGGTAAAAGTAAAGGGGTCTTATAAGAAAAAATCGAAACTTTTCTAGCTACCAAGGAAGAAGATGAAGTCCAAAGTCAAAGGTCAAACTTTGACCAATAAAAGTCA
>NW_019276220.1:0-1378 GCF_002738345.1 Cucurbita maxima | reverse complement strand
TCTGAATTTTCTGGCGCCGCAACCATCGTTCTCAGAATTCGGAGCAAAAATGATTAGAAATGAAAAATCTCCAAAAAATTTCACCAACGATTATCGCTATCCTCGTGGGCCTTTACATATATATATATATACTCAGAGGTCGGAGAGCTCATCAAAAAACGGTGGTGGTGTAAGCCTTACAACTGACAGTGGGATTTGCATGTGAGGTCCATGGTTTTTGACGCAGTGCTGATCTGTCAGCCGTTGATTTGATTGACTAGTAAGTGACTGTGGTCAAAATCTGATCTGACGGTTAGTGTTTGCGGGTAATTTTTGGCGATCCGTTGGAATCGACTACGCGTTTTAATCGTAGCTTATGGACAGCTAAAAAGCGCTAATCAATGGGATTTTGCCACGTCAGTCAGATACGATATGGAGATGTCGGCAAGGTGAAACGTCGACGTTTTAGATAGAATTAGATGCAATTGCTTTATTTATAATGATCGTGGTCGACCCGACAACGTGGGCCCATTTAATAAATAATTTTTTTTATGTTTTTGACCAAAATATCTGCCGGAAAATATTAATTTTTTAAAAAATTTTGTATTTATTTCATCTTATTTTTTTTTAAATGCCTGATTTATATATTTATTTTTATTCAGTCTTTTGACGTTAAAAAATGTTGGATCTATTCGAGTTTTTTTAAAAAATTATAAATTTAATCCACACAAAATTAAAAATAAATAATTTTATTAGATATAAAATTTAATTTAAAAAAACTCCTTAATTAGACACAAATATAAAAGTTTATGGACTAAACTTATAATTTATGCTATTTTTTTTTATTAAATAACGCGACTTATATATCACTTAGTCACCTACATTTCATACAAAAAAAAAAAAATTAACTTGTGATCTACGAAAGAATTGATCGAGAATTCATTGAAAGTATTCAAATAGGATTTCATTGAAAACGTTGAAACTTGACCACTGAAGAATGTAAAGATTGGGTAAAGCTAACGACATGTATCATTGATCGTGAAATTTTTTATCCGGAAAGTAAGCTAACGACTGAAGGAAAGTAAGGTTTTGATCCGAAATTTTTTCTATCATTCATGTATCATTGATCGGTAGGGGGATTTTCATCTCTTGTCCATTCTTTCCCGTCTTTTCGTTTCCGTACCATAAAAATTCGAAATAGAAAATCTATATCCAAGAAAAACCATTGGAATAATAGTATCCATTATTATTTGATTTGATACATTGTGGTCGGTAACATTGTTGAATTAGTACGGAAAGAGAGGGATTCGAACCCTCGGTAAACAAAAGCCTACATGTCGTGCGCTTAAATGGAGCTTGTGCAAGGTATGTTAGTGACCGACTACAAGCTCATTTACTA
>NW_019276219.1:0-1378 GCF_002738345.1 Cucurbita maxima | reverse complement strand
CCAGCCCATGCAGACTAGTCACCCCCCTATATAGTACATTTTGAGGCATTTTTGGTCTGCCAGGCCCAGACACGATTTTTCCGAGCCGTCATACGGTCGAATATCTCGAGTTTTACCATGTTTTTTATCGGGAACTCGATTGATTCACGAATGGGACATTCTCATGGGTCTATAAATCAAGTTTCATGACTTTTCAACCGACCAATTTTTTTTAATGAATTTTTCAACATTAAATAATCCGAAATTAGAAAAAATAGCTACAGCCGTCAAAAAAATCTGAAATTTTGTGGGAATCATTCTTTCATCTTGCTTATCTCCCAGGAAAAAAATTACAGCAAACCGATCACTCCACACGTACTTTCGCAATTAATGGGTGATGGTTGTAAGCACAAGGACATGGTGGACGTCTTGGTGTAACGTACTTGCTCCGGTATGAAAACTCTTCATTTTAATGTTTGAGATAAGCATTCTTTCGCTGCCACATCATTGGGTGTGATGTTTTTTTTGTTTTTTAATGGAGGTAAAATCCAACACTTTCGATATGCTGTTGGTAGGACACGTATCGCGCGCAGCGTAGGATGGGGCTCGACGTGTGCGAGGGGAGTGCACGGGGGTAGCGCGCGCGGGTTAACCTCCAAGGGTTTTGGATGTCTTTGATTATTCATAGCGGTTAAGCTGTGAAAGGGTTTTGTGGCTTTGCAGTGGGCATGCAGACAAGGGGCGCGAGTGTGGACTTGTTAGTTGGGCAGGTGTTGGCGGGCATGATGTGCGCGCAAGGGCGATGGGGGCGCTGCTGCGGCGTGGGGCTTGGCGCACGCACGAGGGGGCGGGAACTGGCGCCCCACGATTGCCGGTGTTGGCGGGCATGATGTGCGTGCAAGGGTGATGGGGGCGCTGCTGCGGCGTGGGGCTCGGCGCGCGCACGAGGGGGCGAGCACTGGCGCCCCACGATTGCCGACCGTAGGCCTTGGCGGGCACGCGAGCGCCCAACCCGTGCTCCCACACACCCACCCCTGCGTCCTTCTCACCAACACCCAAACCCCCACCACCCCAACTCACGCATGCATCTTCGATGGCCTTGCATTGGAGGAGCACGTCCAGTCATCAAACACTTGCACTGGAGTAGAATCACTACTTTTTCCGATAGCCTCCACGACACTTGGCAGAAATAAATTGGTTTGTTGCGTGGGGAGGGACGAATCGGAGCGACGAAGGGCTGAATCTCAGTGGATCGTGGCAGCAAGGCCACTGTGCCACTTACAATACCCTGTCGCATATTTAAGTCGTCTGCAAAGGATTCTACCCGTCGCTCGGTGGGAATTACGTTACAAGGCAGCCCCTGAGACTCATCCGTCGCAGGGGCTTGGCCAACGACACG
>NW_019276218.1:0-1379 GCF_002738345.1 Cucurbita maxima | reverse complement strand
GATTTGAAGAACTCTGTTGACGTTTTTATGCACTCCGTTTCTTAGAAATAATTTGATAAATCATCGAGCCTTATCATTCCTCACAAAACTTTCGAAAAACGACGATCGTGACTCAGTTTTTTTAGCATGTAATTAAAATTTCCACGATTTGGGTTTCCGAAGTAGGGTTCGATTTGAAGAACTCTGTTGACGGTTTTATGCTCTCCGTTTCTTAGAAATAATATTCTAAATCATCAAGCCTTATCATTCCTCACAAAACTTTCAAAAAACGACGATCGTGACTCTGTTTTTTTAGCACGTACTTCAAACTTCCCAGATTTGGGTTTCCGAAGTAGGGTTCGATTTTAAGAACTCTGTTGACGGTTTTATGCACTCCGTTTCTTAGAAATAATAATCTAAATCATCAAACCTTATCATTCCTCACAAAACCTTCGAAAAACGATGATCGTGACTCGGTTTTTTTAGTACGTACTTCAAACTTCCACGATTTGGGTTTCCGAAGTAGGGTTCGGTTTGAAGAACACTGTTGACGGTTTTATGCACTCCGTTTCTTATAAATAATATTTTAAATCATCAAGCCTTATCATTCCTCACAAAACTTTCGAAAAACGACGATCGTGACTCGGTTTTTTTAGCACGTACTTCAAACTTCCACGATTTGGGTTTCCGAAGTAGGGTTCGGTTTGAAGAACACTGTTGACGGTTTTATGCACTCCGTTTCTTAGAAATAATATTTTAAATCATCAAGCCTTATCATTCCTCACAAAACTTTCGAAAAACGACGATCGTGACTCGGTTTTTTTTGCACGTACTTCAAACTTCCACGATTTGGGTTTCCGAAGTAGGGATCGGTTTGAAGAACACTGTTGACGGTTTTATGCACTCTGTTTCTTAGAAATAATATGAAAAATCATCAAACCTTATCATTCCTCACAAAACTTTCGAAAAACGACGATCGTGACTCGGTTTTTTCAGCACGTACTTAAAATTTCCCAGATTTGGGGTTCCGAAGTAGGGTTCGATTTGAAGAACTCTGTTGACAGTTTTATGCACTCTGTTTCTTAGAAATAATATGATAAATCATCGAGCCTTATCATTCCTCAAAAAACTTTTGAAAAACGACGATCGTGACTTGGTTTTTTTAGCACGTACTTCAAACTTCCCAGATTTGGGTTTCTGAAGTAGGGTTCGATTTGAAGAATTCTGTTGACGGTTTTATGCTCTCCATTTCTTAGAAATAATATTCTAAATAATCAAACCTTATCATTCCTCACAAAACCTTCGAAAAACGACGATCGTGACTCGGTTTTTTTAGCACGTACTTCAAACTTCCACGATTTGGGTTTCCGAAGTAGGGTTCGATTTGAAGAACTCTGTTG
>NW_019276217.1:0-1379 GCF_002738345.1 Cucurbita maxima | reverse complement strand
TCACCCCCCTATATAGTACATTTTGAGGCATTTTTGGTCTGCCAGGCCCAGACACGATTTTTTTGAGCCGTCATACGGTCGAATATCTCGAGTTTTACAATGTTTTTTTCCGGGAACTCGATTGATTAGTGAATGGGACATTCTCATGGGTCTATAAATCAAGTTTCATGACTTTTCAACCGACCAATTTTTTTTAATGAATTTTTCAACATTAAATAATCCGAAATTAGAAAAAATAGCTACAGCCGTCAAAAAAATCTGAAATTTTGTGGGAATCATTCTTTCATCTTGCTTATCTCCCAGGAAAAACATTACAGCAAACCGATCACTCCACATGTACTTTCACAATTAATGGGTGATGGTTGTAAGCACAAGGTCATGGTGTAGTGTACTTGCTGTAGAAATTTTGTGGGAATCATTCTTTCATCTTGCTTATCTCCCAGGAAAAAAATTACAGCAAACCGATCACTCCACACGTACTTTCACAATTAATGGGTGATGGTTGTAAGCACAAGGTCATGGTGTAGTGTACTTGCTCTAGAAATTTTGTGGGAATCATTCTTTCATCTTGCTTATCTCCCAGGAAAAACATTACAGCAAACCGATCACTCCACACGTACTTTCACAATTAATGGGTGATGGTTGTAAGCACAAGGTCATGGTGTAGTGTACTTGCTCTAGAAATTTTGTGGGAATCATTCTTTCATCTTGCTTATCTCCCAGGAAAAACATTACAGCAAACCGATCACTCCACACGTACTTTCACAATTAATGGGTGATGGTTGTAAGCACAAGGTCATGGTGTAGTGTACTTGCTCTAGAAATTTTGTGGGAATCATTCTTTCATCTTGCTTATCTCCCAGGAAAAACATTACAGCAAACCGATCACTCCACACGTACTTTCACAATTAATGGGTGATGGTTGTAAGCACAAGGTCATGGTGTAGTGTACTTGCTCTAGAAATTTTGTGGGAATCATTCTTTCATCTTGCTTATCTCCCAGGAAAAACATTACAGCAAACCGATCACTCCACACGTACTTTCACAATTAATGGGTGATGGTTGTAAGCACAAGGACATGGTGGATGTCTTGGTGTAACGTACCTGCCCCGGCATGAAAACTCTTCATTTTAATGTTTGAGATAAGCATTCTTTCGCTGCCACATCATTGGGTGTGATGTTTTTTTTGTTTTTTAATGGAGGTAAAATCCAACACTTTTGATATGCTGTTGGTAGGACACGTATCGCGCGCTGCGTAGGATGGGGCTCGGCGTGTGCGAGGGGAGTGCACGGGGGTAGCGCGCGCGGGTTAACCTCCAAGGGTTTTGGATGTCTTTGATTATTCATAGCGGTTAAGCTGTGAAAGGGTTTTGTGGCTT
>NW_019276216.1:0-1379 GCF_002738345.1 Cucurbita maxima | reverse complement strand
ATTTGGGTTTCCGAAGTAGGTTTCGATTTGAAGCACTCTTTTACTGTTTTGATGCACTCCGTTCGTTGGAAGTTGTATTCTACATCATCAAGCCAAATCATTCCCCACAAATATTTTGAAAAACGTCAACCGTGACTCGGTTTTTTTAGCACGTACCTCAAACGTCCCTGATTAGGTTTTTCGAATTAGGGTTTGATTTGAAGAACNACCGTGACTCGGTTTTTTTAGCACGTACCTCAAACGTCCCTGATTAGGTTTTTCGAATTAGGGTTTGATTTGAAGCACTCTTTTACTGTTTTGATGAACTCCGTTTCTTTGAAATCCTATTCTAAATCATCAAGCCTAATCATTCCCTACAAAAGTTTTGAAACACGATGACCGTGACTCGGTTTTTTTAACACGTACTTCAAACGTCCCTGATTAGGGTTATCGAATTAGGGTTCGAGTTGAAGGATTCTTTTAGTGTTTTGATGCACTCCGTTTGTTCAAAATTTTATTCTACATCATCAAGCCTAATCATTCCCCACAAATGTTTTGAAACACGTCGACCGTGACTCAGTTTTTTAGCACGTACTTCAAACGTCCCAGATTTGGGTTTCCGAAGTAGGGTTCGATTTGAAGCACTCTTTTACTATTTTGATGCACTCCGTTTGTTGGAAATTCTATTCTTCTTCATCAAGCCTAATCATTCCCCACAAAAGTTTTGAAAAATGTCGACCTTGACTCGGTTTTTTTAGCACGTACTTCAAACGTCTCTGATTAGGGTTTTCGAAATAGGGTTCGATTTGAAGCACTCTTTTACTGTTTTGATGCACTCTGTTTCTTCAAAATTCTATTCTAAATCATCAAGCCTAATCATTCCCCACAAATCTTTTTAAAAACGTTGACCGTGACTCGGTTTTTTTAGCACGTACTTCAAACGTCCCAGATTTGGGTTTTCCAATTAGGGTTTGATTTGAAGGACTCTTTTATTGTTTTGATGCACTCCGTTTGTTCGAAATTGTATTCTTCATCATCAATCCTAATCATTCCCCACAAATGTTTTGAAAAACGTCGACCGTGACGCGGTGTTTTTACCACGTACTTCAAACGTCCCAGATTTGGGTTTCCGAAGTAGGTTTCGATTTGAAGCACTCTTTTCTGTTTTGATGCACTCCGTTCGTTGGAAGTTGTATTCTACATCATCAAGCCAAATCATTCCCCACAAATTTTTTGAAAAACGTCGACCGTGACTCGGTTTTTTAGCACGTACTTCAAACGTCCCTAATTAGGGTTTTCGAAATAGAGTTCGATTTGAAGCACTCTTTTACTGTTTTATGCACTCCGTTTCTTAGAAATAATATTCTAAATCATCAAGCCTTATCATTCCTCACAAAACT
>NW_019276215.1:0-1379 GCF_002738345.1 Cucurbita maxima | reverse complement strand
CGTTAGAAAAACGTGCGAACAAAACCGCGTCACGGTCGACGTTTCTCGAAACTTTTGTGTGGAATGTTGAGTATTGTTGATTTAGAATAGAATGTCGAATAAACGGAGTGTGGAAATACAGTAAAAGGTTGCTTAAAATCGAAGCCCTATTTTGTGAACCATAATCCAGGACGTTTTAACCACCTGCTAAAAAAACTAAGTAGCGGTCGGCGTTTTCCGAAATTCCTGTTGGTAGTGATCGAGAATAAAGATTTAGAATAGAATTTGGAAGAAACGGAGTGCATAAAACCGTAAAAGAGTGCTTAAAATCGATTCCCTAACCTTGGACGTTACAAGTACGTGCTAAAAAAACCGCGTCACGGTCGACGTTTCTCGAAACTTTTGTGTGGATTGTTGAGTATTGTTGATTTAGAATAGAATGTCGAATAAACGAAGTGTGGAAAGACAGTAAAAGAGTGCTTAAAATCGAAGCCCTATTTTGTGAACCATAATCCAGGACGTTTTGACCACCTGCTAAAAAAACTAAGTAGCGGTCGGCGTTTTCCGAAATTCCTGTTGGGAGTGATCGAGAATAAAGATTTAGAATAGAATTTGGAAGAAACAGAGTGCATAAAACAGTAAAAGAGTGCGTAAAATCGATTCCCTAACCTTGGACGTTACAAGTACGTGCTAAAACAACCGCGTCACGGTCGACATTTCTCGAAACTTTTGTTGGGAATGTTTAGCTTAGTCTTGATGATTTAGAATAGAATGTCGAAGAGACGGAGTGTGGAAAAACAGTAAAAGAGTGCTTAAAATCGAAGCCAAATTTTGTGAACCATAATCGAGGATGTTTTAACCACGTGCAAAAAAAACTGAGTAGCGGTCGTCATTATTCGAAATTCCAGTTGGGAGTGATAGAGCATAATGATTTAGAATAGAATTTGGAAGAAACGGAGTGCATAAAACCGTAAAAGAGTGCTTAAAATCGATTCCCTAACCTTGGACGTTACAAGTACGTGCTAAAAAAACCGCGTCACGGTCGACGTTTCTCGAAACTTTTGTGTGGAATGTTGAGTATTGTTGATTTAGAATAGAATGTCGAATAAACGGAGTGTGGAAAGACAGTAAAAGAGTGCTTAAAATCGAAGCCCTATTTTGTGAACCATAATCCAGGACGTTTTAACCACCTGCTAAAAAAACTGAGTAGCGGTCGGCGTTTTCCGAAATTCCTGTTGGTAGTGATCGAGAATAATGATTTAGAATAGAATTTGGAAGACCGAGTGCATAAAACCGTAAAAGAGTGCTTAAAATCGATTCCCTAACCTTGGACGTTACAAGTACGTGCTAAAAAAACCGCGTCACGGTCGACGTTTCTCGAAACTTTTGTGTGGAATGTT
>NW_019276214.1:954-1380 GCF_002738345.1 Cucurbita maxima | reverse complement strand
CAAGCCTAATCATTCCTCACAAAACTTTCGAAAAACGTCGACCGTGACTCGGTTTTTTTAGCACAAACTTCAAACGTCCCAGATTTGAGTTTCCGAAGTAGGGTTCGATTTGAAGCTTTTTTTTACTATTTTATGCACTCTGTTTCTTCGAAATTATATTCTAAATCATCAAGCCTAATCATTCCTCACAAAATTTCGAAAAACGTCGACCGTGACTCGGTTTTTTTAGCACAAACTTCAAACGTCCCAGATTTGGGTTTCCGAATTAGGGTTCGATTTGAAGCATTTTTTTACTGTTTTATGCACTCTGTTTCTTCGAAATTATATTCTAAATCATCAAGCCTAATCATTTCTCACAAAACTTTCGAAAAATGTCAAGCGTGACTCGGTTTTTTTAGCACAAACTTCAAACGTCCCAGATTTGAG
>NW_019276214.1:0-583 GCF_002738345.1 Cucurbita maxima | reverse complement strand
TTTTATGCACTCTGTTTCTTCGAAATTATATTCTAAATCATCAAGCCTAATCATTCCTCACAAAACTTTCGAAAAACGTCGACCGTGACTCGGTTTTTTTAGCACAAACTTCAAACGTCCCATATTTGGGATTCTTAAGTAGGGTTCGTTTCGAAGCACACTTATACTATTTTATGCACTCTGTTTCTTTGAAATTATATTCTAAATCATCAAGCCTAATCATTCCTCACAAAATTTCGAAAAACGTCGACCGTGGCTCGGTTTTTTTAGCACAAACTTCAAACGTCCCAGATTTGGGTTTCCGAATTAGGGTTCGATTTGAAGCATTTTTTTACTGTTTTATGCACTCTGTTTCTTCGAAATTATATTCTAAATCATCAAGCCTAATCATTCCTCACAAAACTTTCGAAAAACGTCGACCGTGACTCGGTTTTTTTAGCACAAACTTCAAACGTCCCAGATTTGGGTTTCCGAAGTAGGGTTCGATTTGAAGCATTTTTTTACTGTTTTATACACTCTGTTTCTTCGAAATTATATTCTTAATCATCAAGCCTAATCAATCATCACAAAACTTTCGAAAAAC
>NW_019276213.1:332-1380 GCF_002738345.1 Cucurbita maxima | reverse complement strand
ATTTGTGAGGAATGATTAGGCTTGATGATTTAGAATAGGATTTTGAAGAAACGGTGTGCATAAAACAGTAAAAGAGTTCTTAAAATCGAACTCTACTTCGGAAACCCAAGTCTGGAACGTTTGAAGTACGTGTTAAAATAACCGAGTCACGGTCTTTGTTTTTCGAAAGATTTGTGAGGAATGATTAGGCTTGATGATTTAGAATAGGATTTCGAAGAAACGGTGTGCATAAAACAGTAAAAGAGTTCTTCAAATCGAACCCTACTTCGGAAACCCAAATCTGAGACGTTTGAAGTACGTGCTTAAAAAACCGAGTCACGGTCGACATTTTTCGAAAGATTTGTGAGGAATGATTAGGCTTGATGATTTAGAATAGGATTTCGAAGAAACGGTGTGCATAAAACAGTAAAAGAGTTCTTCAAATCGAACCCTACTTCGGAAACCCAAATCTGAGACGTTTGAAGTACGTGCTTAAAAAACCGAGTCACGGTCGACATTTTTCGAAAGATTTGTGAGGAATGATTAGGCTTGATGATTTAGAATAGGATTTCGAAGAAACGGTGTGCATAAAACAGTAAAAGAGTTCTTAAAATCGAACCCTACTTCGGAAACCCAAGTCTGGGACGTTTGAAGTACGTGTTAAAATAACCGAGTCACGGTCTTTGTTTTTCGAAAGATTTGTGAGGAATGATTAGGCTTGATGATTTAGAATAGGATTTCGAAGAAACGGTGTGCATAAAACAGTAAAATAGTTCTTCAAATCGAACCCTACTTCGGAAACCCAAGTCTGGGACGGTTGAAGTACGTGTTAAAAAAACCGAGTCACGGTCTTTGTTTTTCGAAAGATTTGTGAGGAATGATTAGGCTTGATGATTTAGAATAGGATTTCGAAGAAACGGTGTGCATAAAACAGTAAAAGAGTTCTTAAAATCGAACCCTACTTCGGAAACCCAAGTCTGGGACGTTTGAAGTACGTGTTAAAAAAACCGAGTAACGGTCGAAGTTTTTCGAAAGATTTGTGAGGAATGATTAGGCTTGATGATTTAGA
>NW_019276213.1:0-266 GCF_002738345.1 Cucurbita maxima | reverse complement strand
GTTTTTCGAAAGATTTGTGAGGAATGATTAGGCTTGATGATTTAGAATAGGATTTTGAAGAAACTGTGTGCATAAAACAGTAAAATAGTTCTTCAAATCGAACCCTACTTCGGAAACCAAAATCTGGGACGTTTGAAGTACGTGCTAAAAAAACCGAGTCACGGTCTTTGTTGTTCGAAAGATTTGTGAGGAATGATTAGGCTTGATGATTTAGAATAGGATTTCGAAGAAACGGTGTGCATAAAACAGTAAAATAGTTCTTAAAA
>NW_019276212.1:575-1380 GCF_002738345.1 Cucurbita maxima | reverse complement strand
AAGAGTGCTTAAAATGGAAGCCCTAATTTGTGAACCCTAATCTAGGAGGTTTGAACCACATGATAAAAAAACTGAGTAGCGAATGGCGTTTTTCGAAATTCCTGCTCGGAGTGATCGGGAATAATGAATTAGAATAGAATTTTAAGAAATGGAGTGCATAAAACAGTAAAAGAGTGCTTTAAATGGATTCCCTAACCTTGTTAGTTAGACGTACGTGCTAAAAAAACCGTGTCACGATCGACGTTTCTCGAAACTTTTGTTGGGAATGTTTAGTCTTGATGATTTAGAATAGAATGTCGAAGAAACGGAGTGTAGAAAAATAGTGCTGAAAATCGAAGCCCTAATTTGTGAACCCTAATCTAGGAGGTTTGAACCACATGATAAAAAAACTGAGTAGCGAATGGCGTTTTTCGAAATTCCTGCTCGGAGCGATCGGGAATAATGATTTAGAATAGAATTTTGAAGAAATGGAGCGCATAGAACAGTAAAAGAGTGCTTTAAATCGATTCCCTAACTTGGTTAGTTAGACGTACGTGCTAAAAAAACCGCGTCACGGTCGACGTTTCTTGAAACTTTTGTTGGGGATGTTTAGTTTAGTCTTGATGATTTAGAATAGAATGTCAAAGAAACAGAGTGTAGAAAAAAAGTAAAAGAGTGCTTAAAATGGAAGCCCTAATTTGTGAACCCTAATCTAGGAGGTTTGAACCACATGATAAAAAAACTGAGTAGCGAATGGCGTTTTTCGAAATTCCTGCTCGGAGCGATCGGGAATAATGATTTAGAATAGAATTTTGAAGAAACGGAG
>NW_019276212.1:0-246 GCF_002738345.1 Cucurbita maxima | reverse complement strand
CAAAAAACCGTGTGACGGTCGACGTTTCTCGTAACTTTTGTTGGGAATGTTTAGTCTTGTAGATTTGGAATAGAATGTTGAAGAAACGGAGTGTAGAAAAAAAGTAAAAGAGTGCTTAAAATCGAAGCCCTAATTGGTGAACCCTAATCTAGGACGTTTGAACCACGTGATAAAAAAACTGAGTAGCGTTCGGCGTTTCTCGAAATTCCTGCTCGGAGCGATCGGGAATAATGATTTAGAATATAA
>NW_019276211.1:0-1381 GCF_002738345.1 Cucurbita maxima | reverse complement strand
TCCGAAGTAGGGTTCGATTTGAAGAACTCTTTTACTGTTTTATGCACTCCGTTTCTTAGAAATAATATTCTAAATCATCAAGCCTTGTCATTCCTCACAAAACATTCGAAAAACGTCGATCGTGACTGGGTTTTTTAGCACGTACTTCAACTTCCCAGATTCGGGTTTCCGAAGAAGGGTTCGATTTGAAGAACACTTTTACTATTTTATGCACTCCGTTTCTTAGAAATAATATTCTAAATCATCAAGCCTTGTCATTCCTCACAAAACATTCGAAAAACGTCGATCGTGACTCGGTTTTTTAGCACGTACTTCAACTTCCCAGATTCGGGTTTCCGAAGAAGGATTCGATTTGAAGAACACATTTACTATTTTATGCACTCCGTTTCTTAGAAATAATATTCTAAATCATCAAGCCTTGTCATTCCTCACAAAACTTTCGAAAAACGTCGATCGTGACTCGGTTTTTTAGCACGTACTTCAACTTCCCAGATTCGGGTTTCCGAAGAAGGGTTCGATTTGAAGAACACTTTTACTATTTTATGCACTACGTTTCTTATAAATAATATTCTAAATCATCAAGCCTTGTCATTCCTCACAAAACTTTCGAAAAACGTCGATCGTGACTCGGTTTTTTTAGCACGTACTTCAAACTTGACAGATTCGGGTTTCCGAAGTAGGGTTCGATTTGAAGAACTCTTTTACTGTTTCATGCACTCCGTTTCTTAGAAATAATATTCTAAATCATCAAGCCTTGTCATTCCTCACAAAACATTCGAAAAACGTCGATCGTGACTCGGTTTTTTAGCACGTACTTCAACTTCCCAGATTCGAGTTTCCGAAGAAGGGTTCGATTTGAAGAACACTTTTACTATTTTATGCACTCCCTTTCTTAGGAATAATATTCTAAATCATCAAGCCTTGTCATTCCTCACAAAACATTCGAAAAACGTCGATCGTGACTCGGTTTTTTAGCACGTACTTCAACTTCCCAGATTCGGGTTTCCGAAGAAGGGTTCGATTTGAAGAACACTTTTACTATTTTATGCACTCCCTTTCTTAGAAATAATATTCTAAATCATCAAGCCTTGTCATTCCTCACAAAACTTTCGAAAAACGTCGATCGTGACTCGGTCTTTTTAGCACGTACTTCAACTTCCCAGATTCGGGTTTCCGAAGAAGGGTTCGATTTGAAGAACACTTTTACTATTTTATGCACTCCGTTTCTTAGAAATAATATTCTAAATCATCAAGCCTTTTCATTCCTCACAAAACTTTCGAAAAACGTCGATCATGACTCGGTTTTTTTAGCACGTACTTCAAACTTGACAGATTCGGGTTTCCGAAGTAGGGTTCGATTTGAAGAACTCTTTTACTGTTT
>NW_019276210.1:0-1381 GCF_002738345.1 Cucurbita maxima | reverse complement strand
ACCACGTACTTCAAACGTCCCAGATTTGGGTTTCCGAAGTAGCTTTCGATTTGAAGCACTCTTTTACTGTTTTGATGCACTCCGTTCGTTGGAAGTTGTATTCTACATCATCAAGCCAAATCATTCAACACAAATTTTTTGAAAAACGTCGACCGTGACTCGGTTTTTTAGCACGTACTTCAAACGTCCCTAATTAGGGTTTTCGAAATAGAGTTCGATTTGAAGCACTCTTTTACTGTTTTGATGAACTCTGTTTGTTGGAAATTCTATTCTACACCATCAAGCCAAATTATTCCCCACAAAAGTTTTGAAAAACGTCGACCGTGACTCGGTTTTTTTAGCACGTACTTCAAACGTCTCTGATTAGGGTTTTCGAAATAGGGTTCGATTTGAAGCACTCTTTTACTGTTTTGATGCACTCTGTTTCTTCAAAATTCTATTCTAAATCATCAAGCCTAATCATTCCCCACAAAACTCTAAAAACGTCGACCGTGACTCGGTTTTTTTAGCACCTACTTCAAACTTCCCAGATTTGTGTTTCCAAAGTAGGGTTCGATTTGATGCACTCTTTTACTATTTTGATGCACTCTGTTTGTCTGTTTTGATGCACTCTGTTTCTTCAAAATTCAATTCTAAATCATCAAGCCTAATCATTCCCCACAAATCTTTTTAAAAACGTTGACCGTGACTCGTTTTTTTTAGCACGTACTTCAAACGTCCCAGATTTGGGTTTTCCAATTAGGGTTTGATTTGAAGGACTCTTTTATTGTTTTGATGCACTCCGTTTGTTCGAAATTGTATTCTTCATCATCAATCCTAATCATTCCCCACAAATGTTTTGAAAAACGTCGACCGTGACTCGGTTTGTTTAGCACGTACTTCAAACGTCTCTGATTAGGGTTTTCGAAATAGGGTTCGATTTGAAGCACTCTTTTACTGTTTTGATGCACTCCGTTCGTTGGAAGTTGTATTCTACATCATCAAGCCAAATCATTCCCCACAAATTTTTTGAAAAACGTCGACCGTGACTCGGTTTTTTTAGCACGTACCTCGAACGTCCCTGATTAGGTTTTTCGAATTAGGGTTTGATTTGAAGAACTCTTTTAGTGTTTTGTTGCACTCCGTTTCTTTGAAATTCTATTCTAAATCATCAAGCCTAATCATTCCCTACAAAAGTTTTAAAAATGTCAACCGTGACTCGGGTTTTTTAGCACGTACTTCAAACGTCCCTGATTAGGGTTATCGAATTAGGGTTCGATTTGAAGGACTCTTTTAGTGTTTTGATGCACTCCATTTGTTCAAAATTTTATTCTACATCATCAAGCCTAATCATTCCGCACAAATGTTTTGAAACACGTCGACCGTGACTCAGTTTTTTAGC
>NW_019276209.1:0-1381 GCF_002738345.1 Cucurbita maxima | reverse complement strand
ATATTATTTCTAAGAAACGGAGTGCGTAAAAAAATAAAAGAGTTCTTCAAATGGAACCCTTCTTTGGAAACTTAAACAGGGAAGTTTGTAGTACGTGCTAAAAAAACCGAGTCACGATCGACGTTTGACGAATGTTTTGTGAGGAATGATAAGACTTGATGATTTAGAATATTATTTCTACGAAAGGGAGTGCACAAAACAGTAAAAGAGTTCTTCAAATGGAACCCTTCTTCGGAAACCCAAACAGGAAAGTTTGTAGTACCTGCTAAAAAAACCGAGTTACGGTCGACGTTTGTCGAAATTTTTGTGAGGAATGATAAGGCTTGATGATTTAGAATATTATTTCTAAGAAACGGAGTGCGTAAAAAAATAAAAGAGTTCTTCAAATGGAACCCTTCTTTGGAAACTTAAGCAGGGAAGTTTGTAGTACGTGCTAAAAAAACCGAGTCACGGTCGACGTTTGTCGAATGTTTTGTGAGGAATGATAAGACTTGATGATTTAGAATATTATTTCTACGAAAGGGAGTGCACAAAACAGTAAAAGAGTTCTTCAAATGGAACCCTTCTTCGGAAACCCAAACAGGAACGTTTGTAGTACCTGCTAAAAAAACCGAGTTACGGTCGACGTTTGTCGAAAGTTTTGTGAGGACTGATAGGGCTTGATGATTGAGATTATTATTTCTAAGAAATGGAGTGCGTAAAAAAATAAAAGAGTTCTTCAAATGGAACCCTTCTTTGGAAACTTAAACAGGGAAGTTTGTAGTACGTGCTAAAAAAACCGAGTCACGGTCGACGTTTGTCGAATGTTTTGTGAGGAATGATTAGGCTTGATGNTGAGGAATGATAAGACTTGATGATTAAGAATATTATTTCTACGAAAGGGAGTGCACAAAACAGTAAAAGAGTTCTTCAAATGGAACCCTTCTTCGGAAACCCAAACAGGAACGTTTGTAGTACCTGCTAAAAAAACCGAGTTACGGTCGACGTTTGTCGAAATTTTTGTGAGGAATGATAAGGCTTGATGATTTAGAATATTATTTCTAAGAAACGGAGTGCGTAAAACAGTAAAAGAGTTCTTCAAATGGAACCCTTCTTCGGAAACCCAAACAGGAACGTTTGTAGTACCTGCTAAAAAAACCGAGTTACGGTCGACGTTTGTCGAAAGTTTTGTGAGGACTGATAGGGCTTGATGATTGAGATTATTATTTCTAAGAAATGGAGTGCGTAAAAAACTAAAAGAGTTCTTCAAATGGAACCCTTCTTTGGAAACTTAAACAGGGAAGTTTGTAGTACGTGCTAAAATAACCGAGTCACGGTCGACGTTTGTCGAATGTTTTGTGAGGAATGATAAGACTTGATGATTTAGAATATTATTTCTACG
>NW_019276208.1:0-1383 GCF_002738345.1 Cucurbita maxima | reverse complement strand
ACGTGTCGTTGGCCAAGCCCCTGCGACGGATGAGTCTCAGGGGCTGCCTTGTAACGTAATTCCCACCGAGCGACGGGTAGAATCCTTTGCAGACGACTTAAATATGCGACAGGGTATTGTAAGTGGAAGAGTGGCCTTGCTGCCACGATCCACTGAGATTCAGCCCTTCGTCGCTCCGATTCGTCCCTCCCCACGCAACAAACCAATTTATTTCTGCCAAGTGTCGTGGAGGCTATCGGAAAAAGTAATGATTCTACTCGTCAAGTGTTGATGACTGGACGTGCTCCTCCAATGCAAGGCCATCGAAGATGCATGCGTGAGTTGGGGTGGTGGGGGTTTGGGTGTTGGTGAGAAGGACGCAGGGGTGGGCGTGTGGGAGCACGGGTTGGGCGCTCGCGTGCCCGCCAAGGCCTACGGTCGGCAATCGTGGGGCGCCAGTGCTCGCCCCCTCGTGCGCGCGCCGAGCCCCACGCCGCAGCAGCGCCCCCATCGCCCTTGCGCGCACATCATGCCCGCCAACACCTGCCCAACTAACAAGTCCACGCTCGCGCCCCTTGTCTGCATGCCCACTGCAAAGCCACAAAACCCTTTCACAGCTTAACCGCTATGAATAATCAAAGACATCCAAAACCCTTGGAGGTTAACCCGCGCGCGCTACCCCCGTGCACTCCCCTCGCACACGCCGAGCCCCATCCTACGCTGCGCGCGATACGTGTCCTACCAACAGCATATCCTAAGTGTTGGATTTTACCTCCATTAAAAAACAAAAAAAACATCACACCCAATGATGTGGCAGCGAAAGAATGCTTATCTCAAACATTAAAATGAAGAGTTTTCATACCGGGGCAGGTACGTTACACCAAGACATCCACCATGTCCTTGTGCTTACAACCATCACCCATTAATTGTGAAAGTACGTGTGGAGTGGTCGGTTTGCCGTAATTTTTTTCTTGGGAGCTAAGCAAGATGGAAGAATGATTCCCACAAAATTTCTACAGCAAGTACACTACACCATGACCTTGTGGTCACAACCATCACCCATTAATTGCGAAAGTACGTGTGGAGTGATCGGTTTGCTGTAATTTTTTTCCTGGGAGATAAGCAAGATGAAAGAATGATTCCCACAAAATTTCAGATTTTTTTTGACGGCTGTAGCTATTTTTTCTAATTTCGGATTATTTAATGTTGAAAAATTCATTAAAAAAAATTGGTCGGTTGAAAAGTCATGAAACTTGATTTATAGACCCATGAGAATATCCCATTCGTGAATCAATCGAGTTCCCGGTAAAAAACATGGTAAAACTCGAGATATTCGACCGTATGACGGCTCGGAAAAATCGTGTCTGGGCCTGGCAGACCAAAAATGCCTCAAAATGTACTATA
>NW_019276207.1:622-1383 GCF_002738345.1 Cucurbita maxima | reverse complement strand
TTCCACGATTTGGGTTTCCGAAGTAGGGTTCGATTTGAAGAACTCTGTTGACGGTTTTATGCACTCCGTTTCTTAGAAATAATATGATAAATCATCAAGCCTTATCATTCCTCACAAATTTTTCGAAAAACGACGATCGTGACTCAGTTTTTTCAGCACGTACTTAAAACTTCCCAGATTTGAGGTTCCGAAGTAGGGTTCGATTTGAAGAACTCTGTTGACGTTTTTATGCACTCCGTTTCTTAGAAATAATATGATAAATCATCAAGCCTTATCATTCCTCACAAAACTTTCGAAAAACGACGATCGTGACTCGGTTTTTTTAGCACGTACTTCAAACTTCCACGATTTGGGTTTCCGAAGTAGGGTTCGATTTGAAGAACACTGTTGACGGTTTTATGCACTCCGTTTCTTAGAAATAATATTATAAATCATCAAGCCTTATCATTCCTCACAAAACTTTCGAAAAACGACGATCGTGACTCGGTTTTTTTAGCACGTACTTCAAACTTCCACGATTTGGGTTTCCGAAGTAGGGTTCGATTTGAAGAACTCTGTTGACGGTTTTATGCACTCCGTTTCTTAGAAATAATATTCTAAATCATCAAGCCTTGTCATTCCTCACAAAACCTTCGAAAAACGACGATCGCTACTCGGTTTTTTTAGCACGTACTTTAAATTCCCAGATTTGGGTTTCCGAAGTAGGGTTCGATATGAAGAACTCTGTTGACGTTTTTATGCACTCCGTTTCTTAGAAATAA
>NW_019276207.1:0-270 GCF_002738345.1 Cucurbita maxima | reverse complement strand
ATCATTCCTCACAAAACCTTCGAAAAACGACGATCGTGACTCGGTTTTTTTAGCACGTAATTAAAATTTCCACGATTTGGGTTTCCGAAGTAGGGTTCGATTTGAAGAACTCTGTTGACGGTTTTATGCACTCCGTTTCTTATAAATAATACTCTAAATCATCAAGCTTTATCATTCCTCACACAACTTTCGAAAAACGACGATCGTGACTCAGTTTTTGTAGCACGTAATTAAAATTTCCACGATTTGGGTTTCCGAAGTAGGGTTCGA
>NW_019276206.1:1049-1383 GCF_002738345.1 Cucurbita maxima | reverse complement strand
ATAGCTTAGTGGTAGAGCATTTGATTGCACATCAAGAGGTCACCAATTCAAATTTGGTTGGACAGACAATTTGTTCGATTTGCTCCTGACCACCAAGTGTCTAAAGGAAAAGAAATAAGAATAATTATCGATTTCAAACCTGATTCCAAATTCCAAACCTTATTCCAAAGTCCTCCACAACTTAGAACCCACTATTCTTGGACAAGAACCAAGCTATCATTAAGAAAAGAATGTGGTATCCAAGCACCCATATGAACATGGTTAAAAACTTACAATTAGGCTACTGAAATAAGAATAATTATCGATTCCAAACCTTATTCCAAGCTTACAATTA
>NW_019276206.1:0-808 GCF_002738345.1 Cucurbita maxima | reverse complement strand
CATTCTTATATGACAAAACCACTAGTACCAAAAATATTCATGAACTTTCAAAACTAATGCCCTTAACATTCTAAAATAAGGTTCTAACTATTAGTGAGGTGCATAAATCATCTCCCTTTTTTTTTCACTCAATCCTCTTCTTCAACCTCTGACCCATTAATATCATTAATGTTTCATCTCCTTGTTTTTTAACTTTTTAAATACCCTTATTTCATTCCTAAATCTATAAAATGTCTCCTATTTTTATTCATTTTCTCTTTTCTTAAATATAAAAATCTTAAATAAAAAGGAAAAGCTCTCTAAAATATTCTTATTTGCCAGTAATTTTACATAATTTAACATTTTAAAAATCGGTAAATTAAAAAAATTCAACATTAATATATTCATAATACACTGTCTCTTATTCGAGACCTTGAGTGTTGCAAATTCTCCTCTTCTTTGAAAACTTTCGGTCATCGAAAGTGCTTATTCTAAAATAGGTCAGGGTACAAGGTTCTTATTTGCCTTCTGTTTCCCAAGTGGCTTCTTCTACTCTATGATTCTTCCATAGGACCCTAACAAGAGCTATTTTCTTGTTTCTCAATCTTTTGAGTTTCTTGTCTATTATTTAAATCGGGTCTTCTTTATAGGTCATCTCTCAAGAAGAGAGTTTCATGAGCCAGTACGTACGAAGGATCTTGAGTATACTTCCGTAGTATGGATACATGAAAGATATTATGTACTGTAGACAAATTTGGGCATTGTCCGATTCTATAGGTCACAGATCCAATCCTTTCTAATATCTCAAAGGGACGGATAAACCTAAGGC
>NW_019276205.1:1105-1383 GCF_002738345.1 Cucurbita maxima | reverse complement strand
TGTTTATTGAAATATTTTCGTATGTTATCAAATATAAGCAAGGTAAGGATGATATGGAAGCACGTAGGGTGGCTTAATGAAACATTTTAGGATTTATAAAACTTATAATATATTGTGTGAATACTTCGTTTGGCCAAAGATGAAGCACGATGTTCATAAGTTATTCAACCAATGTTTTCCATCTAAAGAATTCAAGTCAAGATCACAACCAAATGAATTGTATACTCCTTTAAATGTACCTAATGAACCAAATGGATTGTATACTCATTTGTTGTTGT
>NW_019276205.1:0-811 GCF_002738345.1 Cucurbita maxima | reverse complement strand
TTGTTTTGTAAAGACATATTTGATCAAAACCTCAGAGGAAGATTTACATCCAAGAGGGGATGATTCAAAAAATTATGGATTTAATCCATTTACCCCTCTTGTTTTGTAAAGACATATTTGATCAAAACCTCAGAGGAAGATAAAGTTACATCCGCACGCATTAACCACTCAAGCACATCAACATTTGTTAGAAAAAACTATGTTTAATTTTATAAATTATGTAAAAGTCAAATGATCAATTTGACTTATTCTTTGTGGAGATTAAAGGGGATCGAGATTAAATCCCGTCCACAAACATATCGGGATTGAATTCTGGCCACAAACGTCTTTTGTCGGGAGACTATAAATACCCACAATATGTTATGTAAAAAATAGATTCGTTGATGAATGTAATTCAGATCTCAAATTGAGACGTTTCCCTTAGAAATCCGAGGATCATCTTTGCCATTTCTAAGTTTCAAGCAATTCTTGTGGTAGAATTGCACCCGAGTCATTCAATCAAGCCTTGATCAAGTTAGATTGTGGAGTGACTCAATTTAGAACAAGGTTCTAAATCTTGCTTCTAGATCTTCGATCGTAAGAGGTAATCTAATTCTAGCTTTATCTCTTGGTTGATCCAAATTTCGCATAAGGAGGTGTTAATTACTTTGATTCAAGGGTTCTTGCTAAAATAAAAGCTTGGACCGTTGGGCTGAGGATTAAGGTTGCCTTATCAGTTTGGTATCAGAGCCTAGGCTTACATCTTTGTGGCCGACTTTAGAATTGTTTTTATCTTTCATTTCTGCTCTTGTTTATCTTTTCTTTAAATTTG
>NW_019276204.1:0-1383 GCF_002738345.1 Cucurbita maxima | reverse complement strand
ACGTCGATCGTGACTCGGTTTTTTTAGCACGTACTTCAAACTTCCCAGATTTGGGTTTCCGAAGTAGGGTTCGATTTGAAGAACTCATTTACTGTTTTATGCACTCCGTTTCTTAGAAATAATATTCAAAATCATCAAGCCTTATCATTCCCCACAAAACATTCGAAAAACGTCGATCGTGACTCGGTTTTTTTAGCACGTACTTCAAACTTCCCAGATTTTGGTTTCCGAAGTAGGGTTCGATTTGAAGAACTCTTTTACTTTTTTATGCACTCCATTTCTTAGAAATAATATAATAAATCATCAAGCCTTATCATTCCTCACAAAACATTCGAAAAACGTCGATCGTGACTCGGTTTTTTTAGCACGTAGTTCAAACTTCCCAGATTTGAGTTTCCGAAGTAGGGTTCGATTTGAAGAACTCTTTTACTGTTTTATGCACTTTGTTTCTTAGAAATAATATTCTAAATCATCAAGCATTATCATTCCCCACAAAAGATTCGAAAAACGTCGATCGTGACTCGGTTTTTTTAGCACGTACTTCAAACTTCCCAAATTTGGGTTTCCGAAGTAGGGTTCGATTTGAAGAACTCTTTTACTGTTTTATGCACTTTGTTTCTTAGAAATAATATTCTAAATCATCAAGCCTTATCATTCCCCACAAAACATTCGAAAAACGTCGATCGTGACTCGGTTTTTTTAGCACGTAGTTCAAACTTCCCAGATTTGGGTTTCCGAAGTAGGGATCGATTTGAAGAACTCTTTTACTGTTTTAGGCAATCCGTTTCTTAGAAATAATATTCTAAATCATCAAGCCTTATCATTCCCCACAAAACATTCGAAAAACGTCGATCGTCACTCGGTTTTTTTAGCACGTACTTCAAACTTCCCAGATTTGGGTTTCCGAAGTAGGGTTCGATTTGAAGAACTCTTTTACTGTTTTATGCACTCCGTTTCTTAGAAATAATATTCTAAATCATCAAGCCTTATCATTCCTCACAAAACATTCGAAAAACGTCGATCGTGACTCGGTTTTTTTAGCACGTACTTCAAACTTCCCAGATTTGGGTTTCCGAAGTAGGGTTCGATTCGAAGAACTCATTTACTGTTTTATGCACTCCGTTTCTTAGAAATAATATTCTAAATCATCAAGCCTTATCATTCCCCACAAAACATTCGAAAAACGTCGATCGTCACTCGGTTTTTTTAGCACGTACTTCAAACTTCTCAGATTTGGGTTTCCGAAGTAGGGATCGATTTGAAGAACTCTTTTACTATTTTATGCACTCCGTTTCTTAGAAATAATATTCTAAATCATCAAGCATTATCATTCCCCACAAAAGATTCGAAAAACGTCGATCGTGACTCGGTTTTTTTAGCACG
>NW_019276203.1:0-1384 GCF_002738345.1 Cucurbita maxima | reverse complement strand
CAATCCACTTTAGCGTGTTTAATTAATTATGCATTATGAATGTATGTTTTAATTAAATAGAAAATGTATATGCATAAAGTATGTCATATAGATTTAACATCCCACCATAAGCTAAGCATGTTTCATGCATTCCAAGTATGTTATAAGTGTTATGATGTATAGTATGCATGTTTAGGGTTCCGTGAGTAATAATGCATTCCAAGTATGTTATAAGTGTTATGATGTATAGTATGCATGTTTAGGGTTCCGTGAGTAATAGATATAAATTGTTATATTGCATGGAATGGATTATTATATAATTGTTATATAAAGCATGTTCGAGGCATGTTATAGGTTATTTTCAACGTCTTAAAACGAGATAGACGTTAAAATCTATAATAAAGATAAGTGCATGCTCACTTAGGGTTAAGAACCGAGCACGATCAATTTTAATAGTTAAAATAGGTCGATGTCTTACAAAATTGCGGTTACGAGAAAGCTCACCTGGCACGATCTTGTCTGAGGCTTGAGGTACTTAAGCTCACCTGTCTTACAAACTTGAGTTTAGTTAGCCCAGTTTTATGAGCATGCTGAAGTGATTTAAGTTTTAGAAAAATCACCTAGACTTAAGTTATATTTAATTAGCCGGAATATACCTAAGTAATAAGTATACCCAACCGTCTAAAATACTTAGTGGGAGGAAAAAGGTATACGAGATACATCGTTTTCCTTTTACGTTCTCTGGAAAATTCACACTGTGAGATTCATATCGGCTAAACCATAGAATAGTGTGACGAGTGAGTTCGAAGTGTTCGAATTCAAATTAGGGAATATGCGCTACATATATATGATATATTTAACCGCATTTTTGTTTTATTTATGAATTAAACAAAAAGAGAGAATCTGAAAATTTTAAATAAGATTAAAATATTTTAATCAAATATATATCGGAATTGATTGAGATTGACATTTGAATTAATATTAAATATTAATTGAATAGTGTAATTAATCATTTAATATTACTTTGATTTGAAATTAATTGTTGAATTAAAATGAAAAAAATTAAATTGTTGACTTCATTTAATGGAAAAATCGATGTTTGAGTTAGTGGATTTTGAAGTGTCAAAATTTGGTGTAACCAAACTTATCCCTTGGAAAAACCTTGAGAAAACTCTCACAAACTCTGTTCATATATACTAAATCTCTTCCAAGTTTAGTCACTCACCGGATTCCACAATCCCGTTCTAAGGCTGAGGAATAGTGAATAAGACACTAGTAGAGGTTCGAAACTGGTTCGTAAGGAAAAATAAATTTGAACTACAAAAGGTTAGTACTTAAAGACTTTGAGTTTTAATACTCATGAACATGCTAGTTATTTATTATAATTTATCTTCTAAAAGTGCCT
>NW_019276202.1:0-1384 GCF_002738345.1 Cucurbita maxima | reverse complement strand
TTACTATTTTATGCACTCCGTTTCTTAGAAATAATATTCAAAATCATCAAGCCTTATCATTCCCCACAAAACATTCGAAAAACGTCGATCGTGACTCGGTTTTTTTAGCACGTACTTCAAACTTCCCCGATTTGGGTTTCCGAAGTAGGGATTGATTTGAAGAACTCTTTTACTATTTTATGCACTCCGTTTCTTAGAAATAATATTCAAAATCATCAAGCCTTATCATTCCCCTTTTACTATTTTATGCACTCCGTTTCTTAGAAATAATATTCAAAATCATCAAGCCTTATCATTCCCCACAAAACATTCGAAATACATCGATCGTGACTCGGTTTTTTTAGCACGTACTTCAAACTTCCCAGATTTGGGTTTCCGAAGTAGGGTTCGATTTGAAGAACTCTTTTACTTTTTTATGCACTCCATTTCTTAGAAATAATATTCTAAATCATCAAGCCTTATCATTCCTCACAAAACATTCGAAAAACGTCGATCGTGACTCGGTTTTTTTAGCACGTACTTCAAACTTCCCAGATTTGGGTTTCCGAAGTAGGGTTCGATTTGAAGAACTCTTTTACTTTTTTATGCACTCCATTTCTTAGAAATAATATTCTAAATCATCAAGCCTTATCATTCCTCACAAAACATTCGAAAAACGTCGATCGTGACTCGGTTTTTTTAGCACGTACTTCAAACTTCCCAGATTTGGGTTTCCGAAGTAGGGTTCGATTTGAAGAACTCTTTTACTTTTTTATGCACTCCATTTCTTAGAAATAATATTCTAAATCATCAAGCCTTATCATTCCTCACAAGACTTTAGAAAAACATCGATCGTGACTCGGGTTATTTAGCACGTACTTTAAACTTCTCAGATTTGGGTTTCCGAAGTAGGGTTCGATTTGAAGAACTCTTTTATTGTTTTATGCACTCCGTTTCTTAGAAATAATATTCTAAATCATCAAGCATTATCATTCCCCACAAAAGATTCGAAAAACGTCGATCGTGACTCGGTTTTTTTAGCACGTACTTCAAACTTCTCAGATTTGTGTTTCCGAAGTAGGGATCGATTTGAAGAACTGTTTTACTATTTTATGCACTCCGTTTCTTAGAAATAATATTCAAAATCATCAAGCCTTATCATTCCCCACAAAACATTCGAAAAACGTCGATCGTGACTCGGTTTTTTTAGCACGTACTTCAAACTTCCCAGATTTGGGTTTCCGAAGTAGGGTTCGATTTGAAGAACTCTTTTACTTTTTTATGCACTCCATTTCTTAGAAATAATATTCTAAATCATCAAGCATTATCATTCCCCACAAAACATTCGAAAAACGTCGATCGTGACTCGGTTTTTTTAGCACGTACTTCAAACTTCCCAGATTTG
>NW_019276201.1:0-1380 GCF_002738345.1 Cucurbita maxima | reverse complement strand
AATTCAATTGGGAGTGCTGTCTGTAGATCTAAAGATAGCTTAGATTCCAAGCATCAGTGAAGATCTAAAAGTCACGTGTTTGATCCACGTTCACGGAACCTAATTCAAGTTGACTAACTTGCATAACATGAATATTCAATCTAAAATTAGTGATTATTTCTTTTTAAAACTTCCGAATTTTCATTTTCAATGTTACAGGGGAGAGAGTAATATTGAAGATTCGAAGGTCACGTGTGTATTTGACCTTCACCACACCTGATTCAAGTAGTATAACTTACTATCTTATCTAAATTTAGAGATGATTTCTTTTTAAAATTTCAATGAATTAGCGTAAATAATTTTACTGATGAATTTTCATTTTAATGTTAAGCATAGATAGCTCAATTCAATTGGGAGTGCTGTCTGTAGATCTAAAGATAGCTTGGATTCCTAATTCTTTATTTGACTATAAATGCTCGGTAAGACATTTAGTAAAATGACTCATTTTATTGCATGAAACAATAAAATTGATCTTCCTACAGAATTGTCAATACATTCTACTTTTAATGTTGCTAAGTTGAGTCCCTTTGATGTATGTGATGATTTTTCTGATTCGAGGACGAATCCTGAAAAGGGGGATGATGATAAGAATCACGGTGTACATTCTACTTTCAATGTTACTGAGTTGAGTTCTTTTGATGTAGGTGATGATTTTTCTGAATCGAGGACGAATACTTTTGAAGAGGGAGATGATGATAAGAATCACGGTGTTCCAACTGAACCTATTACACAACCCAAGGCCAAGAAGATTCAACAAGAATTCATACTTCATCTACAAAATTGGATAGGCTAGGTTCAACCGTCATTTCATGTGTTACAAGCTGATTCGTTTGAGTCAAGATCTTTTGGAGATTCAAAAGTTATTTGCACGGTTGAAGTAGCGGATGAAGTTGGAAGCATCATTTCATGAGTAGTTAGAAAAATTTATTTATTATTTTAGTTTCATAAAGTTTGTAATGCTCAAATTGACTTCGTTTGTAATGCTCAAATTTATTTTTTTGTGGGGAGACTATAAATACCCACAAATTATTATGTAAAAACATATTTGTGATCAATGAAATTGATCTCTTAAGTTGAGAGGTCCCCCTTATAGAAATCTTAGCATATCTTTGTCGTTTTTAAGTTTCATGCAATTCTTGTGGTCGATTGCATCTGAGTTATTCAATCAAGCCTTGATCAAGTTCGATTGTGAAGTGACGAAAAAGGTTTCAAACCTTGCTTCTCACTCTTGGATCTCATAATCTAATTCTAGCTTTATATCTTGGTTTATCCAAATTTTCTATAAAAAGGTGTTAATTTCTTTAATACAAGGGTTCTTGCTTCTACAAAAGCTTGGCTCGT
>NW_019276200.1:0-1384 GCF_002738345.1 Cucurbita maxima | reverse complement strand
CTTCCCAAATTTGGGTTTCCGAAGTTGGGTTCGATTTGAAGAACTCTGTTGACGGTTTTATGCTCTCTGTTTCTTAGAAATAATATTCTAAATCATCAAGCCTTATCATTCCTCACAAAACTTTCAACAAACGACGATCGTGACTCGGTTTTTTAGCACGTAATTCAAATTTCCCAGATTTGGGTTTTCGAAGTAGGGTTCGATTTGAAGAACTCTGTTGACGGTTTTATGCACTCCGTTTCCTAGAAATAATATGATAAATCATCAAGCCTTATCATTCCTCACAAAACCCTCGAAAAACGACGATCCTGACTAGGTTTTTTTAGCACGTACTTCAAATTTCCCAGATTTGAGTTTCCGAAGTAGGGTTCGATTTGAAGAACTCTGTTGACGGTTTTATGCACTCCGTTTCTTAGAAAATATATGATAAATCATCAAGCCTTATCATTCCTCACAAAACTTTCGAAAAACGACGATCGTGACTCAGTTTTTTTAGCACGTACGTCAAATTTTCCAGATTTGAGTTTCTGAAGTAGGGTTCGATTTGAAGAACACTGTTGACGGTTTTATGCACGCCGTATCTTAGAAATAATATGATAAATCATGAAGCCTTATCATTCCTCACAAAACCTTCGAAAAACGACGATCGTGTCTCGGTATTTTTAGCACGTAATTTAAATTTCCACGATTTGGGTTTCCGAAGTAGGGTTCGATTTGAAGAACTCTGTTGACGGTTTTATGCACTCCGTTTCTTAGAATTAATATGATAAATCATCAAGCCTTATCATTCCACACAAAACTTTCGAAAAACGACGATCGTGACTCGGTTTTTTTAGCACCTACTTCAAACTTCCACGATTTGGGTTTCCAAGTAGGGTTCGATTTGAAGAACTCTGTTGACGGTTTTATGCACTCCGTTTCTTAGAAATAATATTTTAAATCATCAAGCCTTATCATTCCTCACAAAACTTTCGAAAAACGACGATCGTGACTCAGTTTTTTTAGCACGTACGTCAAATTTTCAAGATTTGGATTTCCGAAGTAGGGTTCGATTTGAAGAACACTGTTGACGGTTTTATGCACGTCGTATCTTAAAAATAATATGATAAATCATGAAGCCTTATCATTCCTCACAAAACCTTCGAAAAACGANAAACGACGATCTTGTCTCGGTATTTTTAGCACGTACTTCAAACTTCCACGATTTGGGTTTTCGAAGTTGGGTTCGATTTTAAGAACTCTGTTGACGGTTTTATGCACTCCGTTTCTTAGAAATAATATGATAAATCATCAAGGCTTATCATTCCACACAAAACTTTCGAAAAACGACGATCGTGACTCAGTTTTTTGAGTACGTACTTCAAACTTCCTAGATTTGGGTTTG